>NW_017307471.1:290306-408509 GCF_000935625.1 Nanorana parkeri | reverse complement strand
TCAGAGTAAGACCCCTTTACCTGGTCCAATCGGGAGGGGATCTGTGCATGGATTCCCTGCTGATTGGAACGGAAGTCACTGCTGTGACATCTGTGACCGTCCATTGTTTTGTTCCATCTTGTGATGGAAGGAAAAAACTGAAATTACCAGACCTATTTAGAATGATGGGAATCGGATGTAAGCGGACTTCTGTCCTTTTACATCAGATTACCCCAAATCCGGCATGATCAGGTCCAAGGAAATAGAACTCTAATCTGTTTGTTTTTCTGGACCCGGCCAGAGCTGGGAGTAACCGGATGTAAACCATAGACTAACATTGGGCTTCCGATCAGGTCATCTTGAAAAAACCTGACAGGCAGGCCTGATCGGAAAGCACACGTGAAAGGGTCTAAGAGGTAAACTAAAGTTATTTTGTTGGTAGAAACATGTTCTGCATTCTACCACTATAAGGAAATAGAGGTTACCTCAATACACTTTCCCCAATCCAAACTGAATGATATTTCTTTAACAACAACTGGTAAGATCAACATATATAAACTTTGTCCTTACTTTGACATCATCTCAATAAGTTTTTTGCTTTATGTAAAATGAGTGAATTTATATAAAAGATGGACATGCACTGTTGCGCTGCATGACGGAATAAACGTCAGTCAAAGTACCGCAGCGCTGAATACTGAAAAATGGCCTGGCCAGGAAGGGGGTCTAAACACCTGGTCTTGAAGTGGTTAATGATTCAGTTTTTAATGCTAAGCGGACCCATACTATCTGCTTTCGTAATGCCGACCACGGACGTGGCAAAATGATTGAGATTATTGATCTTTCAACAGAAGGTTTTAGTCCCTTCTCTGTCTGTGTAGATCTTTTAAGTTTGCATCCACCTACCCCAATCAATTTTATGCATAACAATGTGTTCTAATTTGCTGTTTATTTTTGTACAAGATTAACATAATAATGATAACAGAAGGCATCTTCTTGCATTCAAGGAGACCCCATACTGCGTTCTTCCTTTTTAAAGGCAGGACAAAGCACAAGTTCATTTCCTGTATCAGCTGAAGTTGTTCTATGAACATAGATATGAAAAAAACAACTAAAACTATTATTATAAAACTCTAAATTTTTTACTTTTATTCATCTTGGACTTGAACCTCAGCTGGGTAAACAAACCGGAAACTCTGACTCATCTGTTCTCCGAATCCCTGCTTACAGCCCCAAGAAGTAAATGCTAAATTATGTATTGCAATTAATATAGTGAAGGATCTACATCAATTACATGATGAAGTACTATACCTAATAATGGTGTACTTTGTACTTTGTGTAAGCAAGGGGAGTCACATATAGATTTCCCCAACAACATTAAAACCGGTCCTCCAATGGAATCCCCCTCACTTCCCATCCCAAATAAGGAGTAAAAAAGGAAGGACTTTAGCTGATTACTCGCTTTCATCTTGGAGGGGGGCAAAAGACAGAGAGACAAAAGTTAAAGCCATACTCCAGAAAAAAAAAAAAAAGGAGCATTTACACACTGCACTAGTTTTGTAAATTATCATTTAAAAGTCGAGTATTAAGAATGAAGAGCTGCTGCAAAGCATCAGAATATTACCCTGCAGCATGCTGTCTTCTACCCATAACACTGTTTTTCAGGGCACTGTGACGAGTGAGGGATGTGGCGCAAGTGGTAAAGTGCTCCAGTTGCCCCACCCACCTCTCCTAACTACATATATATATATATATAGTGACAGGGTACACGATTCCTATGGGGCAGCGGATCCCTGGAATCCCGCAGATGCTGCAGTGCCGTCCGTCCGTTTTTTTACTACGGGCGGACGGCAAGAGGTTAAAGCAGACTTTTAATGCAATAAAGCTGCATTTATTGCCAAATACTGATTAAAGACCAGTGACTTTCCTACAATATATATCTTACTGTGCTTGATGCTGTGGAGCTGCACCGTGTCCTGCAACAAGCACTGACTCAAGCCTCCAATGCTAAATAGCAGTCCTAGCAACAGCTGACCTACAGAGTAGGGATGGGCTCGGGCGTGTACGCAGCTCTACGTGCCGAGCCCGCCAGGAAGCCGACAGCGTGTAGCGCCAATCAAAAGGTGCTGAGACATGTTCCCGGTCCGCAGTTGCAGAGATCGGGAAATGTCTCAGTGCCTGTGATTGGCGCTGTCAGCTTCCTGGCGGGCTTGGCAGGTGGAGCTGCGAACACGCCCGAGCCCATCACTACTAAGGCTGGGCACACACCTTACAACCATCGCAAGACTTTTGTCTTGCGATGGTTGTAAGGTACTTAAAAAAACGTACGATCTGCCTATGTTGCATAGGCAGATCGTACTTGCGATGATCGCAAGCCACGCCCCCCTGAGGGGCGGGCTTCCGATGACCGCAATGCCGAACGGGCAGTGTGCGCTTGCGCACACCGGCCCGTACGGCTGTTATCGTACGGACATGCCACAAACCCGCCGAACATCGTACGATGCTCGGCGGGTTTTCGAACATGTCCGTAAGTTTAAAGTCGTGCGACCTTACAGTAGTAGAGGTCGCACGGCTTCCACACACCTTACGATCATCGTACGATCGCGGGATTTCCCGCAATTATCGTACGATAATCGTAAGGTGTGTGGGGACCCAAACAATCATTCCACTTTCAGATGCTTTAGCATAGAGAAAAATATGGCAATCAAGCCATACCTTTCTAAACAAATATACATTATAAAAGGTATTTGCGATGGGCATCTTATTCCTGTTGACAATGACTGAAAATGAAAACCAAATTATAGCAGCTGAGCAGGTATGCAATAAACAGCATTGCAGGTGTATCCAGTATCTAAAACATGATACTTGTAGGTTTGTATCACTGACAGGCTTTTGGAGTTATTGGCCAAAACAGATTACTTTTTGTCTTAAAGCAAAAAGCAGACAGCGGTAAACAGCTATTGAGCTAGCTTATTTATTACTAAATGTGTTATCTTTCTGATGTTTAGGTTAATCCTTTCTCTATATATCACCACTAGAGTGACCCTGCATCCTAAGGAACTCACAATTAAGGCCAGTGGGTGTGTTTGATACATTTATGGTTAATTAAGACCAGTAAAGGTTTCTAAGAAGTGCTTATTTTCCAAAAACTAAAACTCCAAGACATGCTTGGTAGCATTGCTAGCAAAACATGGAGTGGATTTGTTCCTTTGCTCCAAATCATATGGAAACAGTAGTTAGTACAAGCAAAGAGGTGTGTTGGGCATGCAATGGTCAGTTGTGCCATGTAAAGCTTCAAAATAAAAAAAAATTAAATTAAAATACAAACAAATCCAACTCAGGATCCCATGCAGCTTTCCCCCAGTGGTGATTCTATTAATCTAACAGCAAACACAGAGCACAGCCAAGGTGAGGTGATAACAAAGGGATTACAGGGGACATTTATGAATTACATATCACCAGAAGGAACAGACATTTGTTATGGTAACTGGTGTAATCATTTATAGAGGAAAAATTATCATACAGTGTTACACATTCCAGTGGCACTTCCAAACTTTCCAGAAAGTATAAAAATGAAAGAGAAGGACAAAGTGGTCAATCAAATACACTTATTTACAACAGCCTGACCATGTTGGCACATTAGCATTTTAACACATATAGGATCAATCCACCCAAAGCTGATATTGTAGTCTTCATGGGCGACAGAAAAGCTGAACACACCTTTTTATACTTCAGGGCTCTGCTGGCATCTGAGTTCCCAGCTCCACCCATATGCCACAGAAAATAAAAGGGGTGCTCATTCACATTGCCAAATCTTATTAGGTGTGGAATGAGACTCTTCTATCTATCTCTAAAGCCAAGTAACTTTAAAGATAAGCTTGTAGGCTATTCAACTCACCAGCATTCACATGTAACTAAAATATCAGCTTTGAGTAGACTGACACTTTAAACAAAACCCATCAGTTTTATAAAGCAGGAGTAGCCAAATCAACACTGAGCAGTACACAGTCTGCTGGAAGCTATGATAGTATAATAAAAGTATCTGATTTTTGTCTAGGCTAATCATACCTATATGTACTGTGGCAATATAATGTGTCTACAGGCCAGGCAATGAGTGAGGATAAATTAATACACCAAAATAATTTTCAGGTCTTCACAAACAGTAAAAGACAAACTTAAGTTCACATAGATTATTGACAACTATAAAAACCTTGTGTTTTCAATTTTACAGAGAGGAAATTAAGTTTAATAGCACTGAACACTTTCAACAACTTTTCACTAGTGTGTGCCTTGGACTTGCCACAGTGTTTTCTGGTGGGCGTTATGATGCTCCACATAACGGATCCAGGGACATTCTAGTAAACACTTTCCCTAACACAACATGTGAAAAACGAATACGCTGGATGCAGTGTCCTAAAATAAATTATAATGGTATGTTGTTAATATGCTTTATGGTAATATGTTTCATTTAATAACACATCACCCATTCGTAAGAAACAAGGTGATGTACAATGGTTTCTAACATATTCTTAAATATGTGATAATGAGACCACCAACATGCTGCCACACAAACATGTTTACAGCTAAACTCCAGGGCAAACAGATAAATACACATTCGTGAACGATTTTACAGTAGGTGGCAAAGGAACGGTGCGCCTGGCGTGGGTGTTGTAATTTTTTCAACTCAGCAGTTTATGGTATTTTATAAGACTGGTAATGATTAAAATTTTCGTGTTTTATTAATCAAATTTTTTTTAATCGATTAATTTCAATTATAACGCACATACAGATCCAACTACATTGCACTATACACATACTACACAGCAATGAAGTAATAAAATGAACTCTGATCACACTAATCCAGCACGTTATTAATCTCACGTGCCCCACTCAGAATAATAACGTGCTGGATTAGTGTGATCCGAGTTCATTTTATATCTTCATTGCTGTGCTGTATGTGCCGTCACGGACATCGACGTCACCGGACTCCTCCCCCCTTCCCTTCGTTAGCCGACGGAGCCACTTGGGGAAGGGGGGGAGGAGTCCAGTGACGTTGATGTCCGTGACGTCACCAGATCGCCGACGGGACTCCCAGAAGCCGGCGGAGAAGTGAGTGTTTTCATTAGCGATCAAAATAATTGTAATCGATCAAAAAGTTTAACGATTAATCGAGAAATTAATCTTTAATTTCCACAGCCCTAGTATTTTACATTAGTGACAGTGTTAATAACCAAGAATTGTCATGTTATGTGAAAGATGTAAAAAAGTCCCGAAACACACTGTGACAGATCCAAGCATCAAACTAGAACACACTGGTGAAAATGTTTAAAGGAAACTTGTCATAGGAAAAACATGGAGGCTGCCATTAATGAAATCTACTCCTGAAAATGTTAGTTTCATGGCTGCCATGCTGATACTCTTGTTTTAGTACTTTGAACCAATGACCCTTAATTAAGCCGATAAGGACTTTTCACTGACTTTCTTAATCTGCACTCTTATTCCAGTTCAATGGCTCAAACTACTGAACCTACTGATCAGCATAAGAACTAAGCATCTAGCATTTTCAGATTGAAATGGTAGCAATCTTTTTCTCACGTCAAGTGTATGTAAAAGGGCAAAACATTTGTATTTTTTTGGATGGATTGGGAAAGGGTTAACCCCTCTGTCAGGTTTTTTTTTTGCCGTTAGCATCCATGCTGGGGGGATTCACCCTCTCTATTTGTCCTGGTGGCCAGTGTCATGGAACCATAACATAAGGGGAAATTCTACAATTTAGAATAGTCAGAGCATGAGATGAAGAGTAATTGATCCAATGGGTACAAATATTCTGGTGACAACTATCTTTGGTGAGAATTCCTCTAACTTGGGGGAGATTTTTCTTCCTGTTGCGTCTCCAAGACAGTAAGTCAACTGATTTCTTTCCAGCAGGACACAGCAACAAATAACCTTGGAGGGTTTTACCATTCCTTTATCTTTCCAAAACTAAAAGAAACGTTTTGACTCACCATACACTTTATTAGAAAGCACAATGTTTAGACCGCACTCCTGTAGGTCAGACACAACTCTGGAGATTAACTACTGGTGGTGTGCGAAACTCCTCATAACAGGGGGAGGGACCCTGTGCACTAATAAAAACAAACAAACAGACAATTCAGCGATTTTCGTTGCCAGCGAGACCATCGGACACCTCGAGACAGCAGCCCTACAGCATTGCCAGTATATACGGCATCGGGCGCTGCTCGCGGCTTCTCGCTCTCTCCCTCACATTCCCCCAATCCCAGCCATCGCGGCCCGGCCTGGCCAGCCGAGTACGTGAGCGGCTCCAATCTTGCAGATATGTTCTAAGACCAGCTCAACATTTGACAACTTGAGGGTTTTAGCCATTCAGCCCAGCCCCCGGTTTTAGCCACTCACCTCTCATCTGCCAGATAGAAGGACCTGACCATCACATCCTGAAGTGAAGATCTGGGCAGAGTCTCCCATATCCCAACTGTAAGTTTACATCCTTTCCATTCTAGAAGATTGTTTCTATGCTCTCAGTTGATACTAGCATTGCCCATAAAAGTTATTCCAGGTAGTAGCGCTCCTCCAAGAAGAGTCTGTCTGTTTGTTTGTCATACACTTTATTAGGTTAAACTTTCTAGTCAGACAGGTGCAAAAACACAACGTCTGACCCAGCCTAAAGTCACATCAGTACTGGCATGGTGCAATATGCATACTTAAGATTAATGAAGAAATTTAAATCTGGTCACTTGCATATTATCTAGAAATGTACAATTCTGCACTATATATTTGACATTTGTTGCTGAAAATAAGCCATTACTTTTGCTCCACCTACAACTCTATATAGAACACATACAAATAGAAATGACTTGTAGAACAGAAACATTTAACTCACCATCTTTGACTGCACAATTTAGCATAAGAGCCATATGGCAAAATATCAGTACTGTATACAGTTATTCAAAGATCTATTAAACATCCAATAATTTAGGTTTGGATTAAGTGTCATTAGGTGCCATCACTGCAAAACTGAACATACCTCCCCAGGGTCATTATAAAGACTAGCTACATTGAAGTTCCCCAATACTACCCTTCCTCCGCTGGCACTACGCCAGATGCTTTTCAAGTCAGTCACTGTAAATTCTTTGAATACATTGCCAACGCCAGCAAGTGAACCTGGGGAGGTAAGCATCATTGTGTGGTGATGGTGCCCTTACTACTCCCCAACCAAAGTAAAATATGTACATTAAACCTATGGAGGATGACGAGTTTAAGAAGGCAATTTCTTGTATCATCTGATGAAAGCCATGTAAGCCAGTCCCTGTGCTTAACCATTAACCACAGGCCTCGGTAAAGTTTTTGAACATATTTCATAACAGTCATCAGACCTGCTGACATAAGCACTTTCCATGCTGTTCATTTTCCATCAAATAATGTAGATGTAAGAAAAATAAGGCATAAAAAAGCAGTTCTTTGCATTCTTTAGCAAACCAAAAAACTATACAAAGCATCAAAAGTTTTAAAAAAAGATGCTGACAGAGTGATTGCTTCTAGATTATTTTCCAGCATGTTTTCCAATAGAACATGCTGAAGAGGAGCAACAAGGTAATGGTTTAGTTATGCAGGCTTACTTATAACGGTACATGTACTGATGATGAGAATAGTGAAATAACTGATAGCAAACAATCAGCTTTCAGTTTACTTTACTTAGAAAAGTGTACTGTAAAATGAGATTGGTTGTCATGTGTTAATAAGTCCAAAAGACTGCTATGTTTATTTATTTTGCCTTTTGAATAAAATAAAATAGTGATGGTTATTTATTAATTCATGGAACTACACATGCTCATAAGCCCCTGTGATATACCACTGTGCGTGAGCTCAATGACCTTTTGTACATAACTGCTGTAAATGAAAATCATCTTTATAAAAGAAAAAGTAAGAATAATGGTGCAGTCACTAAAAATTATACATTTGTACTTGTTCCAGATGCTTCTGGGGAAAAAAGAAACACAACAGGTTACATTTTCTAAAAATAAGTTGTTTCCAGTAGTACTGCCTACAGCCTCCTGGCTCAGAATGCCATGCTCTAAGGTCCCTTTCACACTACAGGTGCTCTGGCACTCCAGCTGTTGTGGAACTATAAGTCCTATAAAGGCATTGCAAGACTGACAGCTATGGGCATGACTTTCAGAGGCAGATGCATGTAGCTTGGTAGGATCTATAGTTTCACCACAGCTGTAGGGCCAAAGTTTGGCTACACCTGTGATAACACTTGGGAATATGCAGGAACTGATGGCGCTATATAAACTACCTGAAATAAATAAATACATAAACGTGAACACATGTATTCTGGTGTGTTGCAGAAACTTGATTACCCATTCAAGATGAATGGGCTGCCTTAACATGACACCCCTTAGCACATGCGTGTTAATCTACTGCAACAACGTTCATTCTGCCTACAGGGTCTGTTCCTGGGAGGCTGATTATTAATTTAGCTCAGTGCAGAGTGGTTTTCCCATCACCAGTCTGTACACTCTAGTGGTGGTGAGGACAACCTGTTAACACCAAAAATAGGTGCATACAGAGGGTTAGGCTATGTTTCTGGGAACAATATTTAGTAAAAGTTGCTTGTCATAATGGCATTTTTTATTGGCTTCAGGGCAAGTACAAATGTATAGTATTCATGTTGAACAGTTAAACTTTAATGCATTTATGTAGAATTGCTTTCTCTGTATTGTGTTTTCGCTCTACCAGCAATGTAAGATGATGATATTGCAGGAAGCTCTTCCATTCCCATTGTTTCACAAATAATTTGCACCATATTGAAGTGGAGGAGGGCCCTTGCGTGCACTGTACGAGGCTGCATTTGTACCAACGTGTGAATACATTGCATTGAAAACACCTTGGATGAATACGCTAATGTATTTTAATCGATCATCTTCAAATAAAGAAAAAAAGGATTTTGTGATAGAATCTGAATTGTGTCTCCCCTAACAAAGTGGAAGAAAATAGTGTGCAATAATCAACAGCCACCAGTCTGAAATCAAAATCCTTCCACTTGACTTTCACTTAAAGCTTTTTCTTTGTGTAATAGGGAAATACTACTATACATTAGAAAACCCCTGCACCAATAGGGAAGATAACATTTAACAAAGCAGTGCAAAATGCAATAGCAATTAGATATATGGGTAAATCACAGTGATCATGGCAACCAATCAGATTTCAGTAAAAAGTCAGTCAGATCCTAACTGCTTTTTGCAGCTCACTCCACTTTGGTCTATACAAATGAATAGGTCTACCTGAGAGTGTAAAGAATTTCTCAGATGTTAATAATGTTACGGGTACTCACAGTGAATTCTCCCGTCACAGCATCAAAGCCCACATGAATGGTGTGTTCAAAATCTGAAGGAAGGGAGATTTCTGGGCGTTCCTTTTCTTTCTTCTTGTTGGCTGGGGTCAAAGTTATAAAAAGTTAGTTAAACTGTACCTTTTACTATGTACACATATCATTTGGCTTTTTTAATAAGAGTTCTTAATCTTTGTAGATAATCTTTAGGTGCAGTACCCCATAGAAATGAAGCAGAATCCATTCTGTACTGTACTTACGTTGGTGAATTTGATTGATCACTAGGAGTTATAGTACTTTAGATAAGAACTCTAAAAGGAATAAAGTCAACATAACACATTGTGTTGTTTAACCAGTTGTAGGCACTGGATGTGCTACACATATAAAAATCGAACTACACAGGTCATATGTAGTACACCCTTTCCTTCTGCCCACTGCTGCTCCCCTCCTTGCACTTGTGCCAACAAGTGCAAGGAGGGGATATACTCGCCTGATCCTCAGTCCTGTGGGGTCTGGAATGCTAGAGCCGGACCCCACAGCAGGTGAGCCCTCACTGCCAAGGGAATGAGGATCAGGTGAGTAAAACTGCTTTGACTCCCCTAGACAAAACAAGCACTTAACCCTTGCAGTGCGGGGGTAGTTTTTAAAATTCCTCAAGTTCTTGCTGTGTGTGTCTCCAAAAACATACACACAAGGCAGCAAGGCAAGCGACTCTCCTACTACCCCCTGCTCCTCCCTTCTCCTTTCCCTAAGCTAGTAGAAGGACAGCTGCTGAAAGCTGTGCTATTCTTTGTGATCTTGTACTAAACAGGAAGTTCAAGGAAGTGGAGCTGAGAGGGTTGGAGCTGTTTGGAAACATGATGACTGCATGTGCTTGGGCAAAAATTTAAAGAAATGCTTTGCTGGGCAGTTTATATGTGTTTGATTTGGAACTCATTATTGAAAAGAAATTAAGAGTTTAATACTACTTTAAGCTTGTATTCAAGATATTAATAAATGTTTGCCTGTGCTCATTAACTTGACAGTCCTATCTCCATCCCCAGCCATCTGAATGGACAATGAAAGAGCAGCAATCCTGTTCCTTTCCCATTTCCAGTCCTGCTCCTCCCTTTCACAGTCTGAGTAGTTCTGTATATTGCAAGAGGTTGATTCAGGGGCGTAACAATAGCTATAGCCCATGCGGCTGCTTGGGGCCTGGGAGTGGAAGGGGGCCCCCATGAAGGATTGCTGAAGTGGCTGTTGACCCTGTAACTCCTTATGGCATTTCCAAGTAAGAAGAGTTGACATCAGATGTACAGGAAGAGACTATGCAGACAGTTCTCCTGCTACCTGTCCTTGATTTCCATTTTAAGGGTTTACCATGGGGCCCAATAAAATGTTTTGCTATGGGGCCCCATGATCTGTAGTTACGCCGCTGGGTTGATTCAAAGTCAAGTTTAGGTACTTACAACAGTGTGTGTGTGTGTGTGTGTCTTGGGATTCTACTATCCAATACAGCAGTAATCCCATAATCTTAAACCCTGGCGTACCAGACCTGCACTTGCCACTAATTTTTTTCTATGCAATTTCCCTGATTAGAAAGGAAAAAAAACAAAACGTTATTTTTTACTCTTGAACAATTGAAAAATCCAATTGTTTCTAAAAGCTCACATACACTATTTTCAAAGTTCCTTTTCTTTCTAGGTGTTGCAGCTTTAAGGACACCTCTAAATCCTGGGAACACTGACTTCACCACGCCGCTTCCCAGTGATCCGTAAATAACCCCCAGTTTAGTTGGAAAGACAATTCCAAGTCTATTTCCTCTGTGTTCCCGCACAGTCCCTTGGCACGTGCAGGCAGACTGAAATATAAGCTTTTCTAATGAAAAGCAGCCCAGTAACATTACACTTAATGGCAGATACCCCAAATTGCTAAAACATGTGGGTATGATTTACAAGATAACAAGTAACACTAAGAATACTGTGTTTCACTGCTTAGTCTGGAGCGATCAATGTTGAAGGCATTTCCTCTCTCAGAGTCTGTTACACATCATGGTAATTAAAGGTGCAGTCTCAGCCACTCAATTCAAAATAGATTTAAGACTTTCCCTTTTTTATTTTATCAGTGTGCTTTATTTCTTCAATTCTTACGAACATGACTCTACTTTTATGATCTCATTGGCTATACAGATATTTTTTTGTCTGGTCAGGACAAGAATATGCACATTTTATTAGGGCTGCGAAAAATAACGATTAATTCCTCAATTAATCGTAAATTTTTTTTGATCGATCAAAATTATTTTGATTGGTACTCACATCTCCGCCGGCTTCCGGGTCTTCCGTCGGAGATCCTGTGACGTCACGGACATCGACATCACCGGACTCCTCCCCCTTCCCCAAGTGGCTCCTTCGGCTAACGAAGGGAAGGGGGTAGGCAGAGCCATAGCTAGCTCCTTTTGCGCCCGAGGCAAGAACGGAAAATTGTGCCCCTCAACAGACGTGTGCGGTATGCGACGTCTTATGAAACTAATTAAAACATTTTTAGTTTCTGGGGAATTCGGGGGAAATATTGGGGGTCTAAACAGACCCCTGACATTTCCCTTTTTAAATAGAGATTGAGACAAGAGATTGAGGACACAGCAGAGTCCTCTGCCCATACAGGTGGGGAGAGCAGCAGGGATCCGAGGAGAAGAGGAGCCTCTGCCGCTCCTCTTCTCCCTGTTGAGCCGCGGCTGTGTTGGCCGCCTGGCGTCCCTGTTGCCAATGCCGCCCTGTGCTCGCCTTGGCAACCCCCTGGCTGCGCCCCCTCTCAGCTGCGCCTGAGGCGAGTTTTATTCCCTATGATATTTATTCCCTATGATATTTATAATGGATTGTGCTGATAGAGAATATCATATCTGGCATATGGCTGTAAGTAGCATAAATGTGGAAGCATTGGTTTGTAATGTGCCTGTATTAGCAGTGATCTCATGTAGTCTCATGTATTGTGTCTCCAGTCTATGACTGACCCCTGAAGCATGGCTTGTGTCCCCAACAATTCTTAAAGTATGTTTGCAGTCTCCGACCACCTTCTTCTGCACATCTAAAGTTTTACAGCTTGTTGTACCAATTAATTCACTGAATGAAAACGTGAGGAGCCACACTTGAGGCTCCCTTTATCAAATAAATTAACCACCAGCGTCCTACACGGTCTTCTTATCACATGCGATTTCCCTGTTGGTTGCATCACTTACAAATATCAACTCTTGTGATCCAACTTTTTTTGGTGCTATTATTGCTAGCTGATAAATATGCCAATGGCTCTACAAAGGTTCATGCTGGTTCCTCAATTGGACTGCTTAGTGCAATCAAGCTGTCAAAAATTTCCTGTGTAGCTTTGGCTTAGTGAGGTGACTGCTAGCAAGAAGGTAAATCTCTCAGCAGCAAGAGATTAAAATTGTCCATGTAGCTAAGCACTTCTAGTGCATGTGATTTGTGAAATTTTGCCTCATCTACAATCGTAAATTTGTTGCAGACCTTTGCAGAAGAGTCCAAGTTGGCTGCTTAGGACTGCAGGTGCATGGGTCGCAAATACACGTGAACTTTGCTAAATGAAAGGCAACCAGATTTACAATAAATATGCCTCTAATGCTGTCCCTAATTTGCCAGATAAATGCCCCTCTATTTGTCATAGTATCTGATTGAAACCACGTGATCCACCTATCATGTTGACTACTTGAAGGCAATTTCATCCAATAAGCGAATAACATCAAAGAGCATGGCACAGAGGACATATTGCCCTTGTCTAATGTCATACACTGATACTTTACTTTTATCCCCTCCTCCTGGGAAGATGGAGCGCAGCCTGGCTTTCTTGTTCTTTTCTTCGGGTGCCATTGGTAGTGGTTTTGAGCAGTGATTTAGTGCTGAAGAATCACGATTATTACTGTTCATTCTAAGAGGGGGGGCTGGAGGTTTCTCTTCAATATCCACACTATCGGACATCTTCAGCAGTCCTCACAGCCTTCTGTCAGATAAAAAAAAAGAAAAAAGAAAAAGAGAATTGAGCTTACAGCTAACACAAAGCAAAACATGTACAGTAAGTCCACTACATATGGACAAGTTCCGTTACGAGATTGTTCGTAACTCCAACAAAGTTAGCCTAGGTACCCAACTAACACAATTGGCTATATAGTACTGTACTGTAATTGGTTTAGAATACTTTTCACACAAATAATACATTAAAAAAAACATGATTTGAAATGTGAACGCACGTTTGCATATTCAAAAGTTTGCAACGTGAAGGTTCCTATGTAGAAGACTTACTGTATAAGCAAATATGGCTGTGCATTTTACATATATCGCCATACTACGAGTTAGTAAATATATCCTTAGAGCAAAGGAACAGGTATATTTTAATACCCAGTCCCACTCTGCTCAATTTAGTACCAACAGCTTTAGGAAATGCCAGTTACTTCTGGCTAAGGAGCAGAATGTCACTCACTTTATGTGACAGCAGATGGACACCTGGGAAATATAGGAGCATGCAGCGTGGGCTCAACTGAAACGTTGTGGACTTGGCATGTCGACTGTTGACTTGATACAACACAAGGAAAATCAGCACTATCACGTGGGCAGTTCTTTGCCCTGTGTAAGCTAGGACTCCAGTAGCTCGTATCTCACATGGGGCTTTCATTTCATTCCTGGCCACTGAATGGAGCTGCATGAGAGCAAAAGGAAGGTAGATACTGTGTAAGCTATTCAGGAGGACTGAGATAAAGTAGACCTGCTGCTTTGCCTTGCATAGTAACTTTAAATAAAGTCTGTTTTGACAGAAATACAGGGGCAGCCATTGCTACCCTTCTGTCCCCTCTAATACTGATAAATGCCTGTCTGTAAGGTTGACCCACTGGCTTTCCTATACTTTATAAGCAAATCAGGAAAGGCAGCAGACCTTATCTGTATACTTGGTCCATGACAGTGACATATAATACTAAAGCAAGAGGGGGGGCTGGTATGACATCCAGGCAACTAACATTTTCAAGAAGAGACGAAAGCAATAGCAGCCACAGCGTTCCTTTTATGACAGTGATTCTTTAAAGGAAATGTAGAATTCTTTTTTTTTAAATATATTAAACATATAAAGAAATTAGCAAGATATAAATCTCATTAATGTATGTTAATATTTTGAAAACCTTGGTTCTAAACTTGTATTATATATGAACATGGGGCAGCCAAATTTCTTAATTAAACATGCTCTTCTCCTGCTTGCAGTGCTACACAATGATTGTACTTTGCTGTTCCTTCTTACAATACAGGTATATGACTC
The DNA here is from genome assembly GCF_000935625.1 of Nanorana parkeri. Lineage (NCBI taxonomy): Eukaryota > Metazoa > Chordata > Amphibia > Anura > Dicroglossidae > Nanorana > Nanorana parkeri. Next base: position 393,898 of record NW_017307471.1, on the reverse strand, counting down.
GTGTTGCCCTGCCAATGGAGCGCAACTTGGGCTCCTTCTCATTGCTTCCATTGGCCATAATAATAACTATATTCCAGCAATGGCCTAGTCTCTGCCACGTTGTTGGACAACACTGGCAGCTTACGCCTCCCTGCTTGCCTCCTATTGGCTTGCATTCTGTCAGTGCCTGATTTAAACAAGCCCTGTGCCCAGGGCTTGTGGTAGGTTTATTCACCTACCTCACTAGCTGCCATTTGCCAGTACCATTTTTCTGATCTGTCTGCTGCCTGTACCAACACCTGCCTGTTGCACAGCCTAATCTCTGCCTGTTATTGACCACGTCTTCTGTCTGCTGCCCACATCAACCTTTGCCTGTTATTGACCAGGTGCTTGCTGCCTTGACTGACCCCTGCCTGCTATTGACCAGGCCTTCTGCCTGCTGCCTGGACTGACCTGTGCCTGTTATAGATCAAATATCATGCCTGCTGCCTGGACTGACCTCGCTGCACATCTTTCTGACTGCATCTGCTGTGGCACTAGTCTTAGCCTCTGCAGACCCCTGGAACTCTTTAGAACCACAAGTACCCCTTTTCATGTATCTTGTTCTGCCTCTTGTGCTATTTAGCCAAAGAATGTAGCAGTGTGTAATAAGTCCTAGGGGCAGCCAAGTACCACTAGGCCTACTTGTCTTAGGAGAACAGTGGCTGCTATAGGTGAAGCTACACTAGCCAGCTTTATTCTCTGACCTCTTGTACAGGAGTGAGCATTAAACAAACTAGTTAAAATGCCAGACACATGAAACATTACTTAAAAGTAAACAAACACAATATAAAACAACTAAAACATGTGCCAATTGGATCACAAAAACACACCTAGACTGCATTAAGGACACTGTTAGGACACCGACAGAACATGAACTACACAGAGTGGCTAATTTATTACAACTAGAGGAAAAAGAGTAAATGGAAATAGAAGGTAAAGCCTATCTGGCCACTAATGCCAGCAAATTCAGTATTTTCTCATTTTCTTTTAGTCTCTAAAGACATTTGGGTCATATTACGGTGACATAGAGCAAAAGAGCTGCAGGATAGCAGTATGGGAGCTGCCATTGTTGACCTGTTTTTGTAGGTGCAAGGTGTCAGGCTCCCATTTTAATCCATGCTCTACCACTCAGTGAGCCACTGACCTGGAACAAGCATACTCTATGAATATTAGGTGCCCTGATGTCTGATATGCACATGCTTGTTTCAGGTCAGTATTTCATCAAATGGTAATGGAAAAATAAGGATGACAGTCATATACCTTCAAAAAACAAGTCAGCAGATCCCATGTATCTATTCTTAAGAAAGCAAGAAGTTGCATTTAACTTTAACAAAAAACTACAAGAAGCGTTCCACTGTGTTTGCTGGAAAGTTTGTTTTTGATGCTCTTGGCCAGAAAAGCTTTTTATTCAATATATGGGCGTAGGAGTTTCCATTTCAAATTCCTGAATAAATAGTAACATAATAGTAATACTTAAACAATGCTCTGGTCCTGTTCACAGTGCAGACGGTAAAACTCTAGATCACAGCTTTTGGCCAAAACTGTAAAGGTTCTTCCTACAGTAGTGACATCACTGCATTTAAATTCACATTCTGTGATGAAGCGCGTGTGGCAGTCTATAAAAACAGATCATGCCTAACGCATTGAATTACTATCAAAACCTCATGCAACTTATTAAAACCCAAAGTTTGTTTAAAAGGAAGTCAGCTAGTCACATTTTAAAGCAACTTAAAAAAATCACAAAATAACTTAAATCAGGACTCCAGGTTTAACTCAACAACCCCACAAATCCCCCCTCCCCCCAACACACACTATCTATACTATCCATCTATCTTGCACATAGATACACATTTTTGTTATTTTTTTGCAAGGATCTTCTGGCTGATACAGTGATCACCGGTCCTTCTTCCCCCAACAGGTGTATCCATGACAGCCTGAACTCAGAGGAAGGTGTGTTGAATGATAACAGAGTGACAACATCTAGTGACATAAAAGGAACTACTGGAGGGGACAGCTCCGAAGTGCAAAAGGAGAATTGAAGCAAAAAATTGTTTTTTTTTTGTTTTGTTTCTTTAAACAATGCTGGCCCCTGGTTTATTCATTTAAAACATGGCATTGTACTTTAAAGCTTTTTTTTGTATAATAGCTTGCTTGAATGTATAAAGAAGAACAGAAATCTTAAATAACATGCTTTCCTACAGATAATCCTGCACCGGGTTCCTTCCTGTGATGACTATGTGATCAGAGTTTTAGGCTATTGGTTCCTTAAAATAAATTATTCAGCAGCTTTATGCAAGTTAAGAACATTTCTTATATCTGTATACACTTAGACTCACACACACACACACACACTATATTGGCTCCATATAAATAGTGGTCTGACTCATGGGCATCCGTTCTACACACCTATAGTCTCTTATAATCCCTCTCATCAATGCCACCTTCCCCAGTTCCCCCCTGATTGACAGGCTAAGCAGTTGTAAAAGGCATAGTTTAAGTCAGATATAAAACGCAACAACAAAGGATTCTCAGAGCAGTGCTGGTTTTCTAAAGAGAAAGCACAGCAGAAGTTGTCTCCTTTTAAGCATGCTCTCACCGACATCTCTGACCGAACCTTAAGGAAAAAGAACATTTTGAAATGACACCTGCGATTTCAGAAGGAGAATGCAATACATTTATATGCCATATTTTATATTTACCAGTCTTAAAATATATATTTAGGATAGGTGCAAAACCACCATGCATTTCTTTTAAAGAGTTCTGTCTTCATCCCAGGTTCCCATAGAAATCAGACAGCGTGAGATGTTATATCTTGTGAGCCTATCATGCTCTCTTGTACTGTACTACTGTCAGTCTAATTTGTTTCAGACACTGGGACCTCCCCAGCATTCTAAAAGCTCACTCACTGCCAACACAGTAGACCAGGGGTCAGCAACCCCCGGGAATGCATGCCCTGCCTGGCACGTGAGACCTTGACAACTGGCACGCTGTCAAGGTCTCACGAGTCGACCTTTTTGCTTGTAGTTGACAGCTCCCTCGAGCCGGCTGTCAATTACATTTACTGGCCCACCCACCTCAGTGACGTGGCTGAGCGGCATAGGAACGCAGTGGCACGCTGACGGGGCCCTCAGCTCGTTCTGCGCATGCTCCTGCCTGAAGGATCCCTCTTGTGCCAGCCCGCCAGACAGGAGCGGGCTCACCCACGCCTGATGTGATGGGACGGGATTACTGTACCCTGCCCGACAGGAGGAATCTACTGCACACCCTGCCCCAGCACAGAAAAAGGAGCCAGACGATCATCTGGAATATACAGCAGGTACCACATGTATACTGCTCACATACATAAACATTAACCCTCGTTCCAGCACACATGCATTCCCTCACAAATGCAGCAGTATATTGATCCACAAATAGCTTTGATTTTATTCCTGCCCTTATATGTAGAACAGGAATAAAATCAGTGCTTTTTGTGGCTAATATTACTGTGCGCACTAATCTGCGTGTGTGCCTAATATGCCTTGGTCCATGTAGGTAAGGAAGGCTGCTTCTAAAATAAAACAATTTCAAACATGAGAAATTGAAAACTTGTCATACAGTTTCTGTGGCTGATATGCAGGCTAAAGTGTGGTGAAATGGCCATGGTGTTTACTGATGGTCTGAGGTCTGTCATGTGTTTGCTGCTGGTCTGCGATCTAAGATGTGTCGGTGCTGGCCTGAGGTCTGCAGGGCATTGTTGCTGGCCTGAGGTCTGCAGGGCATTGTTGCTGGCCTGAGGTCTGCAGGGCATTGTTGCTGGCCTGAGGTCTGCAGGGCATTGTTGCTGGCCTGAGTTCTGCAGGGCATTGTTGCTGGCCTGAGGTCTGCAGGGTATTCAAAGAATGCATTGGTGCTGGTCTAAGGTCCGCTGAAAGTAACATCCTACAGGCCAGACATAGCACAACTGAGCCATCAAATAAAGACACAGGGATCGTGTTAAAACTGTAAGTCCAGTATACTTTTCAGCACATGTAAATATGAATATGGTTTATGTGTGCACTAGTTAATTTTTCTCACTAATAGATGTGCTGCTAATGGTAAGGTAAACACATTTAAAAAAATGTGAGTTTAACTTACTATTAGCAGTACAGCTATGAGTGGAAAAATTGAAATGTATCTAACACTATGGCGTGCTATTGTTCACTGGCACACGGTTGTCTGATGGTTTCAAAAATGGCACTTTGTGTGTAAAAGGTTGCTGACCCCTGCAGTAGACTATAAATAAAAAGTTATACAGAAATCTGTAACGCCAATGAACAGTGATATAACCCACCTGACTATATAATATACCAACAATGCACTCACAAAAGTAATCACAAGACAAACGAAACAGAATTAAAAGAGTTTTGCAAATGTTTCTATTTTCAAGTTTGTAGCAGGTAGGAGGTGGAGGTAGACACCATAGACATGGCTTACGTACAAGTAACAAGGCTATACTTCATATCTATTAGACCTATATTAAACAGCAGAATACACAGAATTCATAGGGGAGTGGTGCTTCCTCCCATTTGACCCTAGGTGTCCATGCATGGTTTAAAACAGGTGAATAGGTTTGTGGTACAAAGGACATGCTTACCAGTTTACCAGGAGTAGTTAATACTTGACAGTAATAACCAGGAGGTAAAAACACGAAGCAGTAAACATTTTAACATCATAAAAAGGTGAATTTGTGTTTTCCTTTATAAAATTGTCAGAATTAATTTGTTTACTTAAAAAAAAAAAAAAATCACCAAACACCTATTGACATACTTCTTGTCCTGTCCTAAACAGCAAGCCGGTGACAGTACAGTAAAGTACAAAGAACTATATGTTACAGACAACATTTTTAGGTCATTACATGTACATTTCAAAACATAAACAATCCGAGTACTTTCTAATCCAGGCCTCAAAATTTCCACTTGCCCCCTCGCAATTGGCGAGTGAAAATTGCGTGGGGGCGAGTGGAATGTCATTGAGGGGGTGCGCCTACTGGCGTTGCCAGCTCAGGGCCAGTGCTTTCAGCCCCCGTGACAATGTAGGCGTTGACAGCTCAGGGCCAGTGCTTTCAGACCCTGTGACAATGTAGGCGTTGACAGCTCAGGGCCAGTGCTTTCAGACCCCGTGACAATGTAGGCGTTGACAGCTCAGGGCCAGTGCTTTCAGACCCCATGCACGAGCAAGGAATAGTGACGTCACGAGAAAGGCGGTCTGCAATGGATAGAACGCGCCTTTCTAAGGAACGTGTTGCTGAGATAGGTATGTCACTTCCTGGATAGGGGACGTGTTGCTGTGACCTCACTTCCTGGAGACAAGACGCATCGCCATGGAGACAGTGCACAGACGGGCATCCCGGAGAAATGGAAGCTGACGGGCTGCTGCTGGGGATGGAGATGGTGTCCGGCTCTAGTGTGGGACTAAGCCCGGAACAGAGCCCTGCCCAACGGGCATCCCTCCTGCTCCTCTGCCGGAATGCAAAGTTGTCTGTCGTCCTGTTCTGGCGACAGATCCTCGGAGTCTGAGGGGACTATTATATCTGCCGGGTCCCCCCCCCCCCATATATACACACACACCACACTGTGCATAATTAATGGTGGGGAGAGGACCTTGTTCAGGTGAAGATTGTATATCCCCCTATATACACACACAACACACTGTACATAATTACTGGGGGGGGGGACTTTCTACAGACGAGGGGCCGCTATAGATCATATATATCAGGCCTCCAAATTTCCACTCGCCCCCTCGCAATTGACGAGTGAAAAATTGTGTGGGGGGCGAGTGGAATGTCATCAAGGGGGTGCGCCGACGGCGGGAGATGGGCCGAGAAAGAGAAGAGAGAACAGAAGCAAACTATCGCCGCGCCGGTAGTGTCCCATCTCTGGTCCTGTCGGCGCCGCATCCCCTCAATGACATTCAGTTCCGCTGTCTTCTGCAGCTTCCTCCGCCCAGTTCAGCTGCCAAGGGCTGGGAGGAAGACTGCAGAGACAGTGAGACACCCGGCCTGAACGTTATGCAGAGGGAAAAGAGGATCTCTGTATCACAGTACCACTGTACTGTGCTTTACACACAGCTGGCCTCTGTATTAGGCATTGCACCACTGACATCTGTACTGTGTTTCACACTGCTGACCTGGCAGAGTTAAGGCAGGGTAGGGGTTAGTTGGGGCAACTGGTGGCAAGTAACTTTTAAGGCCTGGCTAGTAGCTCAGGACTTGAAATTTTGAGCCCTGATCTAATCTATTCACTAAAGCACGCTGAATTATGAAGACTGGAGAAAATTGAAAGTGACAGTTTTCCCTACATAAACCAACCAGTTACCTTTTGTTTTACAGATTGCAATTGATTTTCTAAACTTCAGTGGGGCTCCAGTCTGATTTCTCCTTTTTAACTATTTGAGTGATCAACACAGGCCAATACAGATATCCAAAATAAATAATTATAATTCAGCTGTGTGTGTAGTAGCAATTTGTGATAAGTGGCATGAAAAACACACCTAGGATTGTCACCTATTCTGGGAAAAGAATACCAGCCTTATTGTCCCTTTTCCATTAATATAATTGGAACCATGCCTCATTTTTACTAATTAGTCGTGTAAGTTACTGGCCAGGTGACAACCCTAGTAACACCTGGATTTTGAACATGCTTTTACGTGTATATTTCTACTCACAGATTTGCTTGCTCTCTGAATGTTTTCCAACAACTTCTTAGTTGGGTTTGAAGAAAATACAGAACACACCTTACTGCCACCGTAACCAAACCAGCTAGACGAGATTTGGATTTTTTTACGTGAGAAGTGAAAGTATCAGACTGCTTGATGTCATCAAAGCAAATGGTGACTTTGAATAGGCAGTGCTGAACTTGACTAACCATGTAACACACAGCTATATTTAAATGATTTATAAAGAACAAACTAAGCTCTGACCATGTATAACAATTCTTAGAGAATGCCAGTAAAGCTGGAGTTGCATTGTAGTAGCACTAGATCTCACCTGCTGGTGGTGCTCTAAAACAAATCTGATATTGTTGTTTCTTGTTTCTAGTTCAAGTACAGCACTGATAAAGTGGGTAGTTAGTCTAAAATTTCCTAATACATAAAATAAAATGTGATGTACAAGAACTAAATGAAATTAGAATATTAATATACCTCTATACCTTTAGTTTTAAAATTATGACAAATACGGCCATCAAGACTACAGCTGTGTCACCAATGAAAGTCGTTGATCTACTAAAGTCCAAGCTATAGTCCCTGGTGCCTGCATAGTCTCCGACAGGCAATAATTTGCCTTGCAGCCAGCTCTGGCCCACCCCTACCTGCTTCCTTTTCTGTAGTGAGGACACCTATCAAAGTGAAGGGTCACTATTAAGGTACGAGAGGCAGGAGGTGGTTAGTATTTAATGCTTGCGACACCCCAATTGTGTTAGCTTCAAATTCAAGTGCCAGTATAAAACTTAATTAAGAGGACGATATCCATTGATGCCTTTAGAGAAAAGCCGACTAATATGTAGTGCTCCATAACCTGTCAGCTTACAATAGGTGAAGGACATTGTTAGATGAGCCAAGGTCAGTAATAAGAGAATAGAAGAGATGGGGAGGGGCAGAGAGAGAGAGGGTCGGGAAAAAAAGCTTTCCGACAATTAAAGGGACACTAAACTCAGGCGGTAAATCTTAAATTGCATTGCAAAAGTACTTTAACTATTAACAAAAAAATGTGCTTATTTGTGTACCACTCGGATGTAGATCCTCAAATCACCTCTGAATTTATGCAGACACTGTCCTTCCCTCTGGAGGGGGGCTACTTTTGTTCCCATCTTCCCTGTGTGTGTAAAGTAGCCCTACTCCAAGCTCACGCCCATGATAGACTACAACTTCAATAGAAATTAGTAAACTAAATGTGAGATTGTAGTGGATCACAGAAGCGAGCTTGGAGTGGTGGCTACTTTACAACACACACAGGGAGCATGGGAAACAAAAGTAGCCACCCTCCAGAAGGAAGGACAGTGTCAGCATGAATTCAGAAATGATTTGAGTATCTACTGCTGAATGATGCACAAATAAGATACATTTTTGCTAATAGTTAAGGTACTTAAATGCATTTTTAACATTTAATTCATGAGTTTAGTACCACTTTAATCCTTTCTGCATTATTTGGGGAGTCAGTAACCCGACACAAGAAAATACATATCCTGTGTTACAACACCTAATATACACAAGGTTTTTTACTGGGTCAAAAGGCTCACTAGACATTAAAGGAAGGATAAAGAAAACAACCCTGGAGTTCCCAACTCAATCAGGAATGGCATTTCCATATTCCTCTATTGACAGGTTTCCTTTAAGCCTATAAAGTGTTGTATTGACATTAAGTATCTCTAGGCATACAATTAAGGAATTTTATTACATTTCAAAAAGAAAGAATAACTTAGTAGCTATACTGTCAAAACAAATAAGAACATGTTCACTCACTTAAAGAGATTTAATCATTGGCATAAAAACAAATTATGCATTCAGTGTTAACGAAACACTAAAGGCAAAATAAAAAAATACGCCTTGAAGTACATAAAGGGCACAAAGTCTAGCTGTGCAGTGAATTGGTTTTTCATACAGACATTCTTGTTTCATATTAGGCTAAACCACTGCTTGATGTGAACCTGCGCTTTTATGTGTAGGGCAGTTACTGATCGGCAACGGGGGGAGAGAAGTTGTCCCATGTAAACTCAAAGTCATGACTTGGAGCTTACACAGGATTGAGGACTTCCTCTCCATCCTCATGTGTTAGCACTGAGTACTTCAGCAGCCAATCACTAAGCACCAACACTGTCACATGGACAAGTACTGGATATTTCACTAAGCTGTTGGTGGGGATGTGTTAAAAGTGAACAAGTTGCTTTGCCTTGCATGGGCAAATGACGGATTACTTTAATTCCCTCTTGGTGAAGGGAATCTCATGTGCTAGAACAACTGTGGATTTAAACATGTAATGGATATTCCTGATTGATCCACTATATATACCTTGGTTCCCGAGGTCTGTGATGTGTCATTACACTAATAATGTCATTTATCATTGTCCTTTGCTCTCTTTGCCTGTTCCCTCACATATTCCTTGCACCTCTAAACCCCTTTTATGATCTTCAGTACACCTCACCCTCTTGACATTACTTTTGCTTTCCCAGCTCCATGCTGTATCTCGGTTTTCTCAGTTGTTAAAAAGCCAGATCATGCCTCCTATTCTTGAATGACAATTATTCAAAGCATATCGAGAATTCAGGCTCTAGATTAGCTGCATGATGGCCTGGTTATTTGCCTGGTCTTCTTCTTTAACATAACATCACTGGCAAATGGTGTAAAGTGTTTAGTGATATACACTGGACCTTCATCGTCATATTGTTTTAACAATCCGTGAACTCTACATATTGCTTTCTTTTCTCAAATATTTCCTGTGTAGAAAGGACAACAGAATTTACCGACAAAATCAATGCTATAATTGTGTGCCTTGCAGATTCAGGAAGCAATTTACTTCAAACTTTGCCATTCAGAGGTTATGTTTAATAATACATTTGTGTCTGGCAGATGTTCAGAAAGACTAGATGTACGTGGGTTACACCAGTTACAGAATAAAGTCATTCTAGGTGAATCATAATATGTATACAACACTATTTTCTCGGTAGAAGCAACAATACAGTACACTGTATGTGCAAGACCAATGTAAACCTGGTTAGTGCATAAGTAGATGGCTGGCTTAAAAAAAAAAAGAGAACCAGTCACCAATAGGCATCTGTAATAATCTGAATCTTCAGCAATAAATAAAGTGAGGAGTTAGAATTTTTTGGCAGAAGAGACCTTAAAAGTCATATAAGTTATATCATCAGTGCCCAAACAGGAACGTCATGGTAGCCGCAGCAGTGAAAAAATGGTGGCTGTGGGAGTTGGAGATGGGACTGGAGCCATGTTCTTGTAAGTAAGTTAAAGGCTTGTTTTAAGTGCATTTCTGAGACTGAAAATGCACCACAATAAAAAACAAAAATAGCTTTCAATGCTCTAGCAGCTTCAATTTTTGTTTATTAGGACACTGTAAAGAAGGTGAACATTATGGGTAAGACTGGCAAAACCCATTGTCAGTTTTAATCATTCAGCAAGAGACCATTTCCAACTCTTAGCTGCGGGTGAAAAAAACCCTTGTAAAACAAATACCCTAATTTTAATCAGACTGACTTTTTATTAGGGCAAAGAGCAATCTACAAATGGCCGCAAACCATTGAATCCAACCAGAATCTCTTTCCGTACATACAGATTTGATTGGCGATGCACATTAAAAAAATGCATGCTTTGTTCTGATTTAAGAATTCTTTAAGTGGTTTTCTAATTTTTTTTAAAAAAAAGACCCTTATAAACTCTTAAGCCCTCGTTCACACCTGAACGTTTTGTAGCGCTTTCTACGCTCGACGAACGCTCTACAAAACGCTCAAACATCTAAATCCCATTGTATTCAATGGGTCTGGTTCACACCTTGGCGTATTTCAGCCCGTCCCTAACGCGCTACAAAACGGCCCACGCCTGAAAAGGTACATGTACTACTTTGGGCCGTTTTTGTTGCGTGTTTCCATTGGGATAAGCCAAGTAGCCCTCGGAAACGTGCGTTTGTTGCGCAATTTTTTTACCGTGAATCGCTGTTAAAAAACCGCGCGACAGACGCGCATATGCAACACGCCTAGGTGTGAGCCAGGGCTAACACATTTTTTTACATGTAGGCACAGGAGCTCCAGTAGCCAGCTAAAGTGAATAATGACAGCTCAGGAGAGCTAAAGCATGGATGCTGGCTGCTATTATGTATCCTTTATTGGTTGCCTACTGCTGTATACCACCAATAAAAGGATCTAGCAGGAAAAAATATAAGGTTCATGCACAAGATTATCATAAAAAATACAGTGGTTGTTTTATTAATATGAGATGTCTGACAGAAGTGTTTCCAGTCACAAGGGGACAAGCCGGCAGCTTTGATGTGAAAGACGGCCTGGTCTCTTCCATATAACGAACTCAGATATATGACAACACAAATGATCTTGTATTTTATGAGGTTAAAAGGAGAAAAGGAGTTATAATATACAAATGCACAGCTATTCATTTTTATTCTAGAAAAGAAGGAAAAAAAAAAAAATTCGAAAAATTGCTGCTTCGTTTTAAAAGCACAATTATGAGATTATGCTCTGGAAATTTTAAACCCGTGACGAGCCCTAGAGCCAAAATTTCAAATGTTAAAGATGTGATGTGACACTGCCACAAGCATTCGAGTTAAGAAAAATGACAACATTTAACTCAGCAGAATTTTTCTGCGACTGGTGCTGGTTGGTCAGATAACCACACCTTGAAATGGATTGAAGTAAACCTGCTCTGCAACAAATATCTGGGATGCCAATTCCAACGCACTTCTCAAAATGCTAGTTTCCTGACTCTTCTGCTGACTCCGACTCTTCAATACGGTCACTGACTTGGAATAAGCATGTAGATGAGGAAAGTCAAAGAGAAAAGTAAAATGTCTTTATTAGCTTACTTGATAAAAACAAAAATAAAATCAGCATACAACTCAATAAGGAGAGAGCCAGCAGGAGGCAAAATTAAAAACAATCAGTACATTTCTGCAACAAATTCACATTTTCCAATGTTGTATCCCTTTAAAAATGCTGCAAGTACAGAAAAATACTGGTTGATCTGCCAGAAATCCAGTGCTCCCCTAATTTCCAGTTTGGGGCGACAACGTCTCCATTGCTCCTAAATCCCAACCAGTGTTGTCAGCCCACGGGACTATAAAACTTCACCTATCCCTCTCCCCTCTCTGCCCTACTGTATATGCACACATTGATTTTATTTTCACATAAAACACCCATTCTGCCTTTACTCCCAGAAACCTGACTGCACGGTGTAGGGAAGGAGCCTTTTTACAAGCCCGGTAATAGTCATGGGGGGAGTGAAAGCTGTTTCTTGCCACAGAAACAAGAAAAACAATTATGATGAGACACGATCTAAAGAGGGTAAATTTGGGTAATGTCTGGACAAACATTTTAAAAGGAGAACTATGAGGTGAGTGCTTTTCACTCACCTCATAGTTCTAGCCGACCTGTGACAATGAGACTGTCACAGGTCGGCTCAGTAGATCGGGAGGTGAGCGAACATATACCGGCGTTCGCTCACCTCTCGATCCTGTCACGGCTCTCTGCTCGTACTCCCCCAAATGCTCTGATACTTACCTCCAATAATCGGAACTTTTGGTCTGACCGGCAGTGCCGAGGGAGCATGGAGCCGGATTCCTTTCCAATCAGAAAGACAGGCAGCGGGTTATGACCCGCCACCCGGATTCCTGATTGGCTAGGAAGCGCCGCCTTCACTTATTGCTAGGCAGCCTGGCTTCCTAACGAATCAGTTTCCTGACCAACCAGGAAGCCAGGCACATGGCACCGGTACTCGGCATCCTCGAGTACCGAATATAAAAATACATCCCTTGTTTTTTATATATTTTTTCTCTTCACTACATTCAACAGTAAATATATATTTTTTACATTCCACAGAGCATGTGGAAAAACCTGCAGCATGCACTATTTTTTCTGCTCTGGAACGCACCAAAATGCATGTAAACGCATCAAAGCATGGAAACGCCCTGGAACGCACTAAAAGCCCATTTTAGGCTAATTTTTTTTTTAAACGGCCTGAACGCGGCAACAATGTGGCAAAAACGCAGCAAAACACACTGCACTGCATGTGCAGAAACTCATGCAGATCTGGTCTGCATTTGGTGTGATCAAGCCCTTAGGCAAAAGCTGTATTAGTTGCTATCCTTCAGTAAAATAATAATGTTCACAAATAAATACAACTTGCTACTAGATGGAATGGCAACTGAGCATTATAATACTCTGAACACCGATGGTACGTGGAACACTGGCCTTTAGAAACTCCAGTATGACTTCAGTGTGTCTTACTCAGGGGACTCTGTCTTCCCTTATGCCTTCTAAGAGCTCCCCTGCCTTGAGGGATTAAAGGGAGAAAAAAATAGTTCCATGCAGGGGCGTAACTAGAAATCACATGGCCCCATAGCAAAATTTTGTAAGGGGACATGTGATTTCTAGTTACGCCCCTTGCAAAGCCCACCTGATATACAAAACAGCCCACCTGAGAGTGACCCTGCAGAGCCCGCCATAGACTCTCTATGGCGGGCTCTGCAGGGTCTCAGGTGGGCTGCACACTTCTTACCTGTCAGCGCGGTCCGCCTCAGTGGTCGCCGGGCCCCGCCTCCTCTTCCGTCCCCGGGCCCTACCTCCTCTTTCATCGTCGGGCCGTGTCTTCACCTCTATTGATGCTCCCTGCCTCCTCTTACATCACTGGCCCCTTCTGCTGTTAGATTGCCGGGCCCCACCTCCTCCTTCACGGCAAACGCCAGGTCCAGTCTCTTCTGCAGCAGCTGCTGGCTGTCACTGACACAGCTCAGCGGCGGATGTGAGGAAGAATGTGCCGCTGCACACATCACTAACATGTTGTCAGTGATCTAACAGCGGCGCGTTCCTCTTGACAGCCAGCACCCTGATAAGCCATAGCGACCCAGGCGGCCCACACGGCATCAGAGGGATGCCCTGGCCGGGCCCCATAGCGGCCGCCTGGGTCGCTATGGCGATTGTTACGCTACGGGTTCCATGCCATAGGCGTTTTGCTTAACTTTATGCCGCATCTCAATGCCTCAAATGTTTGCTGCAATATGTGGCCTGCACTAGAAGCTACAATTTCCATTGCTCCATCGTGTGGGTGCATTTGAAATTTATCCAGAATGGCACCTAAAATCAGGCAGGCTGGATGCATTTCTATATGGATGAAAGTTTAAATGCAACTTAAGTCATTCTTTCTAATGCAGGAAAAAAAATGCCCCCCCTGTCCAATGAATGATGTCACCGGAATTATGGGCCAGTGAGTAAAAAGCACATATAGCTGCTGCCTATTGATTAGGTGACCTATGGTACTCCCTCATTACCCCAAGTGCCAGTGCTTGGGGCTGGACTTTGATAATGAGTAGCCAAAATATTTCACAATAGTGACTTTTCTATATTTATACGCTTTTTCACAACACCAAATTACATTTGATGCACACTTTCTCTTTTAGGTGACAGTCAAAGGTGCTCTAAGTGGTCAAAGTAGAAAATAGGTATTGATTTTATTCAGTGGACTATCCATCATTTGAGGGCTTGTTGACACCATGTACGGACCAGATCTGGATGTGTTTCAGCATATGCAGTTTGACGTGTTTTTGATGCGTTACCGTGCGTTCCAGACAAGACAAAAAAAAATAGGATATGCAGCATATTTTCCCTCTGCACTGGAACTGACTGCACTGGTGTGAACAGAGTCCAGAAATACCATTGCAGATGCATTTCAGGTGCTGACAAAAAACGCTCTGCTCTGGATCTGGTGTGAGAAAACCCTCACTGTTACTGTATTGTAGATTAGTGTTTGATTTTATACAGGGAACTATTAACCTGGAGTAGAAACTAAAAAGGTGTGGAGTAACCCAGAGAAACCAATAAAAGACCAGCGTTTATGCATCTACAAGACAACACTAATAAACGGCTGCTTGAACTTCAAGATCTTACAGTAAAAACAATGCAAAAAAGGTCAGTGACAGAATTCAGCAAGCATAACATTATGTATACAGGTTTAGGCATTCAATTCTATACCATTTCCTTGTCAGAGGCTTAGGCATTCACATCTGTGCTTCCAACTCTTTAGCTACCACTTCAGTGGAATTTCTCTGAAGAAATATGGTTTCCATTTCATCTCTTTGTGCCCACAGGTCTTGTGTGTGCCCTAGACAACAAGACCAGCTATGACCCCGACTTGCTATAACAGAAATCTTTGCTTGGTATTCAGCTTGCATGCACGGAGGCGTCTGTAATTGTCTGTTTAAGCCAATTTGTCAGGCAATTTTGATCAAATTGAATTTTATCTCCAAGCAATGCCTGTGGAGGAAGATTATTAGTCATGAGCAATTCATGGACAAAGCCACATAAAAGGGCTATAGGACAGCAAGTGACGAACATCATCACGAGCTGTATTTCACCCTTTTGTACCCAGGCTTAACACACAGCAAGCTTGACAATTTATGAAAGTGCCTCAGACCATACAAAAAAGAAGCACAACAACGCTGTTTTAAAGCAGAAGTCTAGGATGCATTGATTAGAAATGATCAGTCAACCTAACCCCAGAATATCATTGATTTATAGATGCTGCTGTGCTCAATCTAACACTGGCTTATATTACCTTTCTGACACTCACTCAGTCTGTGAACTCCCCAAAGAGATTTCATGGTGCTGCCACCACACATCATGTAGTCTTATAACTCTTGCTGTGGAATCAAGAGACTCAGTGCTCCAGCGTCATGCTCCACAATATAAAAAATAAATAACATAAATGCAGCATGACAGTCTATTGGCAGGAGTAGGGAAGTGTTAAAACCCCTGCCATGTTATTTTTGTGTAACACTGTGAAATTTCCCATCCCAGAGACATAACAACAGGTTAGAGGAAATGGTGCAGGAGGTTTTGCCTAGAAATACCTTTAACTTACACCTTCAAAGCAGAAGTTTGGGGTGAGTAAAACATATCTTCCCTGATTCTTAAAGCTGGTGTGGGACGATGCAGTTGTCACACGCAAATTCTTAGACCAAAAGTTGATTAATCACGTGACTGATCAGTCCGCTCTCCGTCTCTGCTCCCAGTGGAGGGCAGTAACTGTCAGTCACTGCACCCTGTAGGGATTCCCCTTCACTTTGTTTTGCCTGATGAAGGAACCGGATGTGTTCCGAAACGCATCTACACTTGGTGATGTAACTTTACACATGGAATAAAAAGAACTTTGCTTGGAGAAACTGTTGGGGTGCTGTTCACTTACTGTTCTGCAGGGACTCCTCCTCCCCTCTCTGCTACTCTGCAGCACCGGCTAGAGCTACAGGTCAGGAAGGGGTGGACGCTGTTGGCTCTGAACTGTGTGTAGAGGAGATAAACTTCCCTATCCTTTACAGTGGAAGATGGTGCCACCTTAGCCCAATTCAACTATGGGTGTCATATTTGCTTTTGTAAAAAACACACAAGGACGGTACCAACAGCACTCTCGGATGGGACCTGGGAAGTATGTGACCCTACCTAGCCTGCTGCCCTAGAAGACAGGAGGAGTGTCTGTGCTTGTGAAGACCAAAAGATACAGAAGTGAGGGCGCAAAGCTAAGGAGGTTTATCTAGCTGGGCTGGACGTTGCAAGGAGAGCAGCAAAAAGAAATAGTGTACTTACTATAGTGGGTCCGAGGATCGGATGAGGACCGGTATGTGGGAAGATCGTGAAGTCCGAGGTATGTGTTCTCAATGGAGGCTGGTATGCTGCCTGAGGCTGCTCATCTCAAGAGGGTGAGAGACAGAGAAGAGAGAGGGGTGGACGGGGGGCGGCTAACGGTACAAAGATTTTGTCCCTATCCCCGCTGCCGTGATGAGAAGTTCCGACAGTGTACAGGGGTGGTATCTGGCCGAGCTGCTGTGGCTGCAGCTGTGGGTGGTGCGGCTGAGTCTATCTGTTTACCGGGGTTTGACAGGTACCCGAGCCTTGATAGTGTAGTGGGTCAAAGTTGGTCGGGAAGCTGACATGGTGATGGGTGATCAAGTCAGTGTGGTAGTGGGTGGAGGGTCGGGAGCAACGCGTTTCGAGGTTAAGACCTCTTTCTCAAGCTCAGCGGGAATGAACGTCCACCCCTCTCTCTTCTCCATCTCTCACCCTCTTGAGATGAGCAGCCTCAGGCAGCACACCAGCCTCCATTGAGAACACATACCTCGGACTTCACGATCTTCCCACATACCGGTCCTCATCCGATCCTCTGACCCACTATAGTAAGTACACTATTTCTTTTTGCTGCTCTCCTTGCAACGTCCAGCCCAGCTAGATAAACCTCCTTAGCTTTGCGCTCTCACTTCTGTATCTTTTGATATTTGCTTTTGTAAGAGCCACCTGGCTAGTTATATTTCATTTCTGGCTCTTACCTTCTGGCAATAACAAAATGCCAGCTAAAATGATGATAAACAGACAACTGCAATACGATTGTGTTCCTTTAATTCTGCAATATTGAAATAAACACTGCATCTAAAGACTTCACTTATATGATGCCCATACATAAGCATTGTCATAAACTCAACGTGTTAGGATGGTATCCCTGCCCCTTAATTGCACAAGGGGAGAACTCAGAGAGGAAGTACACTACATGACCAAAGTGCAACCACAAATCTGTCATCAGCATACTTTGCAACTTCCCCCCTTTAAGGGAAAAGAGGGAACACTGCTTCACTTTCCGAGCAGTTAATGGTAATAATTAAAGTCAATAAGTGACCTGCAAATGCTATTGCTAAAGGCAATACCTGATCACTTCAATCCACGGAGTCTTAAAAAGTACGAAGCTGCATTTCCCTTGAATGTAAAGACTTCAGATGTACAGGGTCTCAGTGCATGGGCAGTGCATGGACCAGTGAACACAATGCTATTTCTAATGTTGTTTAATGAAGATGAAATAGGGACTTATGTTAGCAATCATTACTTAAATTATTTTCTGTACTTTATTTGGAACCGTCTCGAAGTTGCAATTAAAATGATAAAAATAACTAATTAATGGGGATCTCTACTGGCAATAGGTGCCTGTGACCGAATCATAGCTGTACCATACATGCCAGCAGTTATAACTGGGGAAATAGGAGTAACCACAGCATTATTAAAACAGGCCCTTCTTGCTGACTTAAAGATAATGCAGCTATGGATACATGTTCAAGTCAAATTTTTCTTTATTTAAAATGCAACATTGTAATTACTTTCTTTGCAATATGACACACATTACTCTTGTAAATTATTCTCCAAATACTATGACTGTGTGGAGAAATGATTATGCAAAAAAGTGCTAGGCCACCCTTCTGCTGGATCCCACAGGAGTTGCATGCTCTGCAATGACTGTAATTACATCTTTGCAATGTGACACTGTTCTTGTTTTTTTTTTTATTAAATCTTCTCTCCACCTATTTGGGTCATTGGCATCACATGCATAAGGCCTTTTCAGGAGTAGCTTTCGTCACAGACCTATGACCATCATTGAAATAAATGTGTTGTTGTAGTTCTAGCACAGCAGAGAAACATTTTTGGGGAAGCAATGCACTTTGTATCACTTGCTCCACAAGCGCCATCCCACATCAATACATCCAGGCAACTCCCACCAGTAGCAGTTATGGGTTACTGTAAGCTAGGGTCAGGTAGAAGATCAGTAACAGTGACTAATAATGTTGAATTATATGATTACAAAACACAAAAATCAAGCATTTCCCCATGGCCAGAGTGGCAGCCAAAGTAGCAGCAAACAATGACAATAGAAGAGCAACTGAGAATTTCTGCTCTGGCCAGTTCTACTATAGACACCTGTTTCAAAAACACACAATGCTGCAAAATCAAATTATACAATATTTTTAATGTTATATGCAAATGCTATAGTCATTACCTGGCCATGCGATGTTTGCAAAATATCGAGAATCCCTTGATTAATTAGTCGCAGGAAGATTTACATTGATGCACCCCTAAATCAATCTGCACCTAAACTGAAATACCAAATGTTGAATGAATACAATCTTTTTGTCTTTTGAAATCATTTTAAAATATTCTACAAATGCGTACGTACTGCTATAGTTCTTATCTCTTTGTTACATCAGTGTCTTCCTGTTATATTTCTTATGTCTGCACTAAGCGAAATGTTTTTTTTTATTTATCCACTAGCACACTGAACTTCAGTTTTCATTTGCATCCACCACAGGACTAGTTGGATTTTTGAAAGTACTGAACAACTTTAAAATGACATTCCATGTAAAATACAAGATACCTTTCCAGATTAACATTTATTATGTTTGCTTTAAGGAAAAAAAAAAGAAAAAGTAAAAAAATCCTGTACCTTGAGAAGCCCTGGTAATGTCACCAATTGCTTTACATAAACAGCTATTTCAATCTGACAAGAGGTTGGGAAAGTGAAAACTGCAGGGCTTGTCAGTTCTGCTACCTGAAGCCCATTTCCAGACAAATGTTGTTCAACATCCCCCACCTATTACCAAATTTAAAAAAAAAGCTATTTGCTACCTTATCTAAAATATGTTGGCTTTAAATATATTTGCAATTTTGACTAAAAGTAAAAGGCAACTCTTAAGCCTCAGAACCTACTTTTAGAGGCATCACTGCATGAGATTATCCTCGTGCTTTGCTTGCTTTGTTTCAAACAGCTCCATCTCTGTCACCTTTTCCAGTCTTTATTATATCATATAGAATGTTAAGGCAGTTAACCTAAAATCCTTCTTTGCTCACTGGAGACAAAACATTCGCTTAGGTTTCTTAGGAGTCCATTTATCAACATGTCACTATATATATCCCGTAAAAATAGGTCTCTCGCAGTAGCTTGCTGATTACCTAGATTCATGCACAGTACATCTTTAGTCCAAGTGTATATTAAATATCAGAAGGTGCTTGACAGGCATTTCCAATCCATGGTGGGTGCTTCTCATATGCCCATGCAGGTTCTTAACTGCACACTACCAGTGCATGGCAGTCTACCCAATCGTCTCGGGTAGGTACTGGCATCATTGCTGGTTCAGATATAAATCACACACACACACACACACACACCACGGGCACCCTGTGATTGTGGGGACTGAACCGTGAAATGGACTTTTGGCCCTGGACATTGGAAAAATAAGAAGTAATAATAGACACTACTTGGAGTTAATAAGTACCTTTTTGTACTCCCATTGCCCTGACAAACTGATCCTTGCTCAGGGCCCTAGCCCCCATTCATACCTGAGCTATTTGTCATGTGTTTCCCAAAGAGTGATTCCCGTTATATATTCAATGGTGCCCATTCACACCTGAACATTGTGCTGCCACTTGTTGTGTGAAAGAGTGCATTAGCTTTTTTGAGAGCAGAATTTAGTGTTTTTGGGCCAATAGACTTCTTAGGGAAAACGCATGACAAAAGCATTTTACTTTTCTCACACATTTATGCACGCAACTGGACTACTCCTCTTAGCAGCCCATTATGATTTCCATTGTTTTCTATTTTATTTAGCTAGTTATAATTGGCTTTTGTTATTTATTTGCTATTTTATTCTTTACTTTTATTTTATTTCTGGAAATTGAAAATATGGCATAGCGGACTTGGTTTTAGAGCTCCAATAGCACAAGACACTACAACATCACAGAAAAAGCAAAAAGCATCACAGAAAAGGCAAAAAGCAGATACAAGGATGACAAAGACATATGACATCACAGACGATACTGCTTTTTATTGTGCAAAACAAAAATGTCTGCAACTTGAAAATAATTATTTTAAAAATATGCAAAAACGCACACACACAAAAAGTCTCATAATTGTCTGAAAACGCTCATGCTTAAGTGTTTATACGTTCCCCGCTACCCCCACTTGAGAACATATAGGCCTGGCAATTGGCAACTCAAGAAACTGAGCATTGCATTGTGGACATGGGCAGGAGTGTTATGTTCCTCCATACATGAAGTGATTGTAAGTATAAACTTGTAGCGTTGCCTGCGATCATGTAAACCTGTTTCAGCACTTAGTCTAGGCAAAGTACAAGCTTCCGGTATTTTTATTACAGATTACTATATTTGGGGAAGTTATTGTATAACACTGTTTGCATAGCGTTAAAGAGAAATGTCACAAATATGATTTGTATCTTAAATAGTTACATATGAAAGTCCTGTAAAAATGAGAAAACCTATAAACCTTGGGGTAAAAATGTGCTGCACCCATGCCTCTAATTGCAAGAAACTTGTAAATTTTTTAAACCTGTGTACGGTGTTTCAGCGACACCTTGGTAAGCAGATCTGAAGCAGGAAAAAGTTTTCATGACACAATTGGAGCTTTCCTCACATGGTAAATTAGCATGAGCTGTGTAGGAAGTGAATGCAGAAGCATAATTTAAGAGGGTGTTAGGTATCAGAAAGGGTTTTAATTTGCATTTCCCATTGCAAGGAATGAATGTCAAAGTGTTGATTACTTTGAGCAAATTCATCTCACTTTACATAAAAATTACCTTTTCTACAATATTATATTGGTAAATGCAATGTCTCAGTTATTGAGTTGTCCCTCATCATTAAATCCTGACATGGCAGGAATAGAGTGACCACCCAGCTATTTAAATTGTCATTATAAGTTAATTCCTTTTGTGCAATCTTGGGACCTAAACATTTACCAAGCTGGAACGCCTGAGCTTGGAATAAAGCCTGACCATGACGGGATACAAAATTATCAATTACACTCCAAACTGCATTGAATGAAACTTAAAGCTGAACCCCAGGCAGATATAAAAACACACAAAATTAGTGCGGCCCTGTATTCATTAATATATCCTTAACTACTTCATTATCAGCATGTTAAGCACCCTTTATTACCAAGCCATTTACAGATTTAAAAAAAAAAACTCTTTTGTTGGTAGTTGTTATAAAACATTAGAAAGAAAAATGTCAGAACAGTAGAAAAAAAACAATCCAAAATGACATATGTCACCATATTTCCTATATGAAGGCATATGGATGTAAAAAGATAGACTTAAGGGGCCCACAAACTGTAATATTTTCTTTGTTCAACCTGTCGACTGAGCGAACAAAATATAGAGCATTGATCGAGGAATTTCCCACTGTCTTCAGTGTATTCTGACAGCGGGCGGTGGCCAGTGTCAAAATACCTGAACAGAGTCGGCAACTCATTGGCTGTCGGCTCTGTTCTTTAGAAGATTTTCCAACTGGCTCCTTTGATCAGCGGATTGTGGGTTGCCAGACGAAAGGGTGCCAAAAGTGGCACCCAGTGTGCGAATTTGCCTAGTGTATGGCTAGCTTTAGCCTTTAACTGAAGCAGAGAAAAATCAGCTCTTCTGCCCTGCCAGACAAGGCTGTGCGGCAGAGCTGTGTATATTTCAGCACTGGATAGATTAAAATACAAATTCTTTGGCAGGTAAAACAACTCTCATATTTGTGTTTTTAGCCGTTTGTCTGGTTTATACAGAAGTTTAAAGCTAAATGGTTCAAATTAAGTAAAACAAAGATGAATATCTATCTATTGCTGAGCTGGGAATGCTGGCAATCTCAGGAAATAACAGTATTCATCAGTAAAGGGTACACCGTAAGCTTTATGCAAGTAAAAAAAAAAAAAAAAAGAAATGGAAACTGCTGCAGCATAAAGGTTTGTATGCCATCACTCACCTTAAAATGAGCCTTGTTACCTTTACTGGTGTGTTTCTGTGCATTGCGGTAAGCAGGTACCATGAGCCCTGCATGTCACGGATTATGGCTATTTAAAAGCCTGATGACTCGGATAGCTTCTATTTAGCAGAGACACAAATCTGCAGCAGTGATGTGACTTTGCAAACCAGCAATCAAACATGAACATGCACGTTTTTACAGCATACAGTGCAACATTTACAATCTGACCACTGGCTATCGACTGCAAAGAACTTAAACATTGCAGGCATAAAAGTGCAAATAAACTCTCTCTGTAGCAGCTGGCCAAGATCCTGGCTACCAACAGACCTGGATATATTTAAGAGCTCCAAAATTAATGACAGTCAGTGCAGTGCAAATTAAAACACTCTGTGCTGGCTGGCTGCCTAGGCTCCCTTGGCTACTAGTAATTTGGCTGGTGTATCAAGGTTGCGGCTGCAAAAAAAAAAAACTCATTACAGTGCAGTTTAAATGAAATCCCTCTGTGCTGGCTGGGCTACCTTGGCTAGCAGCTGCCCGTTATATAAAGATAAAGTTTCAGGCAGCACTTACACTTTAAAAAGCATTGTTTTAGTACTATGACACTAGTCTCCAAATCCCCTAAAAAAAATTGTTTAAATTGTATTTAAAATGATTATATATTACTCCAGCACATTTAAAATCAATTTATAAAACCTGAGTGTCCGGAAAAAACCTTTGTCCGTGGCCCATCTGGCTGTCAGTGGTCACTGCCTGCCACTCTTGTTCCCAGACATTCCCACAAACTTATCTGCAACACCTCAAAACACATTAGTTTCCTGCAGAATCAGCTGGCCCCTGGCATTGCCCCCCAATATCCTGTTTTAGGGTGGCTCCTTTCCCTTGCATCATCCTATGGAGCCGTGTATGCTCGTAAGCTGTGTGCGTCTCCACAAACACATCAAGCCACTAGCCTGCTCCCAGCTCCCCCCTTCTCCATGCTAGTGGATGGACAACTGATGAAAAATTCTGTCCTTTGTAATCTTGGAATGGACAGGAAGTTCAGAAAAGCTGAGCTGAAAGAGTTAGAGTCAGCTATGAAACAAGATGACTAAGTGCTTGGGGTAAAATAAACAAAACTTTGCAGGGCAATTTAGATTTGTTTGACCTGTATTCATTATTGAAAAAGGTTTGACAGTTTAATACCATTTTAAAGCTGAAGTTTAGTTATTTAATTTTTGTTACACAGCCCCAGGGACATAACTTACCTCCAGTGTGGTACATCCTATGTCCTGGTAGCTGCTACTTATTGTAGAAATCTTCCCACAAGTGCTGCTGGATACCCCCCACAATGCTGATCATCCGATGCTGCAAGGGTTAACTGCAGCTGCTGCCAGTGTGAAGGAGTCTGTAAAAGTTGCACTGCTTGCCCGCCCCTTCCTCCATACAAGTTATACTATTATTTCCTGTGACCTGTGATTGGAGGACAGGCAGATAAATGACAAGATCTGCCTCTACCAATCAGAGGTGACTTTGCATTGTACACATAAGCAGAAGCTACCAGGACATAAGAAAAAAAACTTCAGCTTTAATAAGAAAACAGCCTCTAAAGTGATATAAACACATACGGTAAATGAAACTAAAGCGGAGTTACAGTTTGCATGTTACATAGAACTAGCATTTTACAGCAGCACTTGGACTGAGAAGGTTACGCAATGAGAGCCAGTCAGAGTTCTGTGGCTTTACACAGTGCTGTTCATCTAACACAAGGAACATGTTTTCAGCAAAGGAGAGAGTATGAATGGATCCATGTTCTGCTGCTCTTTCCTTGTCCAATAACAGGCCTGGGTTTGTCCTGGACCATGCTGCATTGCTTATGTACATGTAATCTGCAGTGAAGTCTAGGAGCTGTCTGTGCTGTCTGCCTGGCGTTCCTACACCTCAACATGGGCTTAAAACAACTATGAATCCTTTGTAGGTGAAACGGTTTGCATACGTACATGTATCTGGTGGTCTGTCTGTGTTTACTTGAATTTATAATGCTATCCACCATCTATTTCTGTCATCAAGAGCACATCATTTTACATTACATGCAAGCATATATTGAACATAAAAAATGAACTTCAAATGACTTGATATGAGTAACTACTCCGTGCATAATGGACACTGGTCAGCAAAGGAAAAACAAAAAACACAATCTTTGTTCCTCTTAACCCCTTCATGACTTGGGATATTTTGTGTCTTCCAAGAATGTCCACCAAATGCTGGCACTGTGTTCTCTTTATTCAGAACAGGTATGTCTATTTTATGCTTTTTTTTCCACCCCTGTCAGGATGGTACATTTAAATCTATTTTTATTACGTTATATGGTATATGTGATTATCTTGTTAACACATTGTACCCTGCAAGATTGCATTTGCTGGCGGCTACAAGGAATATGCCAAATCCAATGTGCAGTGAACCATTCGTGTGTTGGTTATATGCAAACCTTGATGCTTTATTACATGTGTATAAAGCAAAACATGTAATTATTGATTTAATGCCTACAATCATGCATTGCAATTGACTCAGTTCTTTTATATACAAACTGGATCAGCATTTTTTCAAAACTGCTTTGTAGTGTGCTTTTACATAATATTAAACATCTAAGAAGAGGATGACACCTTACTAGTCTATGCACCCTTCCACCTAGAATTTTCCAGGTTTGCTTCCTTTCATGTTTAATGTTGAGTCAGATATGCACCCTTATTATATATTGTGCCTTTGTGACCTTTAGTGATTGTGGCAGGAAAGCTCTAGCCACTTTTTTCAGATCCGCTTCAAAGTGCACAGTAAGGTGGTTTGCCTGTTTCTTGAGTACAGGCAATGGATGCAGATTTTAGAGACCAGGTAGCCGCAATCAAATGACAGTGGTTAATGACATGGAGCAGCAAGTCTCCCAAAAGATGGCCTTTTCTGCAGTTGGCATTGTTAACATCTAGTCTCTATTATTTGATATGTCTCTAGATGGAGTTAGAATCCTTGTACACTATCAGGGCTATTCACTAAAAGGGTGAAGAGTTTGGAGAAGGCAGGAGAAGTGAACAATCTAAGCCAAAATAGCCGATCTGGAAAGTAAGCTCAATTGGAGAATTTCTCCAAATCAGCTATTTTGTCCTAGATTGGTCACTTTCCTGTCTTCTCCAAACTCTTCACCCTTTTGTGAATAACCCTGTTAGACTCAGTGAACACAGAGAACAATTAGACATGAATAAAGTCACTACGTGGCACGTTCACTGCGTGATTATTATTATTGTTATACATGATTTATATAGCGCATACAGTTTGCGAGGAGCTCTACATATGGGGAGACAAATTGCAATACAATACGATACAAAAGGATTAGAAAGACCCTGCCTGTGAGAGCTTACAACCTACAAGGAGGGGCATAATGTCCACAGCGTAAAAAAATTATATGAAGAAAAAAAAAAACATATAGCTTCCTGTCTAAATTCTAACTTTTTCCTTCCTGACATTTGCCAGCTTGGATTGGATGTCAAGACACTGTCTATGTGAATGATCCAGCCATCTCAGTGTTTGGGAAATGCTAGGTGGACATGAGAAAATGTGTGAAGTAACCAATGTCAATGCCTGTAAATGTGACATGAAGGCTCACTTTAAGCACCAACATATTTATTGGGCCATTTGTAATGAAAACTGCATTCCTGTATTAAAAAAGATGTTTGGGTAGGGTAGGCAGGCCTGAGTACCTCACTAATTTGAGAATAGCTTAAAATGTTCCCAGTCATCTAGTGGCCATTTTGGCAACAACAAATTCTTTACGATATATTTTTGTAAGCCAAATCCTCTACTATAAGTTAGTAGTCTTTTCAAAACACTGGATCTCCAGGAAGAAAGTTGCATATAGCTCCAGATTGATTAGATAAAACCATCTGCTTCACTGAAATACTAATTCAGTACTATGTATTAAAACTCCCATTTTGCATTTTTTCCTAAGCATCCTAGATGCCACCTTATTCTGAATTTCAGATTACCGCATGGTTGACCTCATTACCAGTGAGGGAATAAAGGACCAATGACTCCTGATCAGTTTAGGTGAGGCTCAGAGAATCTGCAGATAAAGGTCTCTTAATGAGGCACAGTTGTAGAAGGTCAATGATCAATGTAGCAGATGTTGCAGGTTTATAGACAACAACATTTTGGTTTTGCGGTGTCATTGTCTTGCAGAGCTGAGTCCACCCACAGGATCTGGCTGATTATGCCAGGACTTAAAAAAGAGTTATCTTGCTGTGTTAATAGGTTAAAATAAGACACGTAGATCTAATGACTGGGTTTTAATTATGTCCCACATTGAACAAAAGGTAGTCTCCAAAGCATGTTAGTATGGAAAATTTTAGAGATGCCTTCTGTTGTGTACAGATATCAGTGGCATTTGTAACCCTAAAGCCCAAAGACAAAAATGTACATAACAAGTTTATGATAAAATCAGCAAATTTGCTACAATCTCTTTGCGCACCAGTCAAGCAAGTCTAGTGACAATAACTGCAACATAAATAGGTGTGATGTTTGTCATCGGTGGAGTATGGTTTGCAGTAAAATGTGAAGGAGAGAAAAGGAAAGAAGTTAGGTAAAAAAGGACAAAATTATTCCATTGCCACAATTGAGTAGAACAGTCAGGGATGTCACCAAGATTGCTACTGATCTATTTCTTTGTTGTATGGCCAACACAACAATGCAAGATAGTTGAACATAATACCTATATATTGGTTACTTGCAATGAGCGGCCTAATGCAGCAAGTGTAACTGTACACAAAACATGTTTTTCCAGTTTTTGATGGTGAGGAGATCCAGTCCCACTTTCCATTTATGAGATATAAAAGCGAGAAGAAATCTCTCCAAAATGAGGCAAATGCCATCATAAGCAGTTGTCTCCAAAACAAGTGTTCCCCTTGGAAGATTTCAGCTTCCCACCTGTTCTGGGGAGAAGTCTAAGATGAAAATATTGTGATGTTGCCAAGAAGAAAGTCAACATTTTAAAGTAAACCGGTTCATTTCTGATTCATGACAAAGCAACAAGTTCACTTGGGGCCTTGGGTTCACTCGCCTGTCTTTCCCATTGCTGAGTGAAAAAGTCCAGTGTAAGGTCCATGTCAACCTGGTTGGTGTTTACACGTGGCTGAAACCCCCTCCCTTGGTCCCCATGTAACAGCGCTTATGCCTGGTAATTGGACGTTGAGGTACCCACTGCTGAATCATGGGAGAAAGTGAGAGAATCACTTGTTCCCCCATACCTAGAAGTACCAGGTATTTCACTTGGTACTGGTGCAGAGTAACAGGGAAAGTAACTATCAGCTGCAGAGGGATTGGGCTATAATCAAGTCAACCTTTAACTTTACTCAGAATGGAGAAAGATTTTTCAGTCATTTGAAATCTGCAGTTGGAAACTACAATTCAAACACTGAAGATTGCATGTGATACAAAAGATACATAAGGACACCACAATGCTACAAAATGTTTTTTTGGATTGAAAACATTTCGCTAGTAATCAGATTGCCATTATATGTTACAGGAAACAAAACAAATCACAGACTTTGAGGATAGTTATTCAATAACGCAATGCAAAGAGCAAATGCCATTGAGTTCTAATTACATTGCAGCAATTCAGAGCAATGAAAAATGATTGCCGATAGGTTGCTATGGGTTAGTGCATGTAACACAATGCATAACTAAAAATATCCTTCAGTTAAGCTAATAAGAGTATATGAAAAGTGTTACACTAGTGTTTATGGATGTTTGAAGGGCAAAATAGAGCATAATAAAATGTTTGAACCTGAAAACCAAAAAGTACCATAAGCTTAAAGTGACATTAAAGTCACAATTCTCCAGCCCCTCACATACACACACACACACATACATACATACATACATACATACACCAATCAACCACAACATTATGACCACTGACAGGTAAAGTGAATAACATTAATTATCTTGTTACAATGGCACCTGGAAGTAGGCGAGATATGTTAAGGTGCCCATAAACCTGACGATTATTGTACGATAGCTCCCCTGTGTGTTTGGGACTTTGTTGCAATTTTTGTTCCTCAACAAAAAAATAGGCAAGAATCCCTTATTTACACTTTGACATCTCAACTTTCTCTTTGTGGGCTATGTGTTTGAAGCCAATCCCTACTAATTATATATCTATCTAGGAAAAGGTCTTGAGAAAGGCAGGCTCCGAACCGCCATAATAAAACCTACACTTTAAGTATTTACTCCTGTTTGAAGACCTCTGAGTGCATACTGAATTTTTGCTATACTACTGCTACTGTGCGGAGCACCTAGGCCTGTTTTCTAGATTGTTTTGCTGGAACCAATTTTCTACATGAAAGGCTATGGTACTAATTTGCTGCTGGGGGATAGGGGGTATTTAGTGACATTTTATCATAAAGCTCCCTTCACCAAACATCAGAAAATAAGCAATAGAACGCAGATCCTTATAATCCAGACATTATTATATTTCTATGCAGACACCACAGAAACAGTGTTCCAACTTATGCCAATTATTTAAAACATTCCTGTTGAAACTACCATTTCCTTTTAGGTTTGTTTGTTCATCAAGAGTTGGCAGGAATGGTATACAGTTACATGGTTCTGAGCCGTTCCAGAGCCGGCATTTACACCAGCTCCTAGTGCCAACCACTAGATTATCAGGACGGTGGCTATACACATGTGGACATCACTTGCAAACATGACGCCATTGTCTATCTGTTCTGCCTGGTTTTAGAACAAGACCTCTCCATGGATGCAGGCTGATAATGCCAGTCAGGGACCTGTCGCTGGATACAAAGCAAAAGCCGGCTTATGAAGCTCTGTGCACCGTGCAAGAGGTAGCAGCAGCCGCGTTAAGCTGACATCGTGGCTGACTGCCTCCGATAAATCGAGCTTGGCATGCAGACACTGCAGCTCCAATCAAGTTTAGCTGCAGGCATATTTCAGGTCAGAAATACCACATAATCTATCAGCAAAACAATGTTTAGAATCCTTGGGATATTTGAAACTATGTTTTCCAGTTCATCAGATGTTTTTAAGGGGGTGCAATAATTGTGCATTTCTGCGTGTTTAATACCCAATCAGGTTCAAAGAAATTACAAAACAATTTGGCATTTCTATTGGACCCAATTGGGTACTTGAATGAGCACAACTCACAAGTTTAATGCTCCATGCACACCTACTGTATTTTTAGGTGCGATTGGAGATTCCTGCATAAAGAACTTCCTGCAGCAGGAATCTTAATCTGCTGTATACAATTACATGCAGTGTGCTGGCCTTCAAATGCAGCGGCTGTCATCCGATCATTAACTTATATGGGCGCCAGCTGCCACTTGTAAACGGCAGAATGGGGATTCCTACTGCAGGAAATCGCAAGTTTCTGACGCAGGAATCCCTAACCACAACTAAAATATAAGTGTGAATGAAACCTAAAGTTGACCATATGTGCATCAAATTTACTGCAGAATCAGCTGAAATTCAATCTTGGGGTGGTGCTGCAAGCACCAACGGGTTCAACAAATAAATATTTCAGTCGAGTTTTGTCAAAAGAGCTAGATTGAAAATTGTCAGCAGAACATCAGAGTACAAAAGCTGGCAGGGGAGATTCCTCCATCCACACCGTTTAGCATGGATGGGTCAATGGCAAAATGTATGGCCAGTGTAAAATGTCCTGCTTTGGTAAACTATTGATAAAGTGCTGATGCATGTGTATGCAAATCTGTATGTGAATGTATTTCTTCACCTAAAAGTAAATATATTTATATTTACGGCATGGTCAAATCCATTTTTTGGACCTTTTGTTTGCTTATAACGGAAACAAAAAGAGACCCTGTCACCAACTTACACAAATGTAGGTACAAGCACAGAAAATCAGGTATCTTAAAATGCTTACTTGCAGTGTTTTTCCTTACCATAAACAATTGTTTTTTTGCGTATATCTACTACTAGCAAGCAGTAGATATATGCTAAAACTTTTTTTTTTTAAATTTAATAAACACCTTTTGAAACAAGTTTAAACTTACCTGTGTCTTCACCGCTCACGCCAGTCCGACCATCTGAGGAGTCTCGGGCAGCCGCAAAGGATCTGGGGGCGGGCGCATGCGCACTTCAGATGTTTGGCCGGGAGACGAGGAGAGACACAAGGTAAGTCTATGAGCAACTGGCATCATTTAAGGTAAGTCCTGACACTAACATTGGGGGAAGGGGGGGAGAAATAGCCTTTAATGTCACTTTAAGTGACAGCTCTGAGCCTGCTGACATCACATCCAAGATGGTGGTTGTTATATTAATAATAATGGTTAAAATAAATAGTCTATTTCAACAGATAAAGACTCAACTCATATAACACTGAATTGCTGGTAAACAAATGCTATTGAGTTTTACAGTCTATACATGTAATAGTTTTATTCATAGCTTACACATAAATCAATCGTACTGGGTGCTATTCAAATGTCATATGCAATCAAGGATCTAACGTTTTCATGGTTGCCAAAAATCTCAACAAGTAACAGGCAAAATGTATTTGTTCCATTCCCAAATTTCTCCTCATAGATTTTAGATCTTTTTACTTCTGAACACCTGCCTATCATTGTTTATGAGACTGCTATGGCAGCTACTTTATATAAGTCTCCAACAAGTAGTTTCAACTACTTTATATTGTGTCATGTCACATTTTCATCAAGTCACCATTTGTGTGTGTGTGTGTTGTATATAAGCTTTGCAGCGTAACACACATACATGGTCAAAACAAATGCATCAAGTGTCTCAACGCATTAAAGAACACACACATATTACTCTGCAGTGTATTGGAAATAAATTAGGCAGGTATATTTTTTGGGCTGTCAACATCCATTGAGGGCCTATTTAAAGTGACACTAAACTCCGGAGTTACACCTTAAATCATATCTAAATTGGTACCGACACTGTCATTCCTTCTAGAGGGTGGCTACTTTTGTTGCCCATGGTCCTTAGGTGTGTTGTAAACTAGCTACTGCTCCAAGCTCACTCCTGTGAGGGACTACAATCACATGTTTAGTTTAGTAATTTGTATTGAGATTGTAGTCTCTCATAGGAGCGACCTTGGAGTGGTGGCCAATTTACAACATACACAGGGACCATGGGGAACAAAAGTAGCCACCCTCCAGAAGGAAGGACAGTGTCAGCACCAATGCAGAGATGATTTGAGGATGTACAGCTGAGTGATACACAAATAAGATACATTTTTGTTAATAGTTAGGGTAATTAAGTGCATTTAAGTAGCCACCCTCCAGAAGGAAGGACAGTGTCAACATCAATTCAGAAATTATTTGAGGTTCAACTCTACCCAGGGGCTCGTCTCTTTCTCATTCTCCTCCAATCACAAAACAAAATCTATAGCCGCTCCACCATGTAAATCAGGTACTCAACTTTATTCCTCGCACTGGAAAAGACACCCTGCTGAGCTCCTTAGGCCTGACACATTTCACTTAAATTTCCTGTCTTAAGCTGCCCACACACCTTACAACCTTCGCACGACTTTCGTTGTGCGATGGTTGTAACGTAATTAAAATCTTGTACGATCTGCCCATCTTGGACAGGCAGATCATACTTGCGATCATCGCAAGCCCTCCCTGCCGATGGGAGGGCTTCCAATGATTCCAATGGTGAGCGGGCAATGTGCGTTCGGCATTTGTCTTCCGAGCATACCACTAACCCCCTGAAAATCGTACGATTCTCTGGAGGTTTTCCAGCGTGCTCGTAAGACAAAAGACGTGCGACCGTACAGTAAAAACGGTTGCACACCTTCCATACACCTGCCAATTATCGTACGATCGCGGTATCACCTGCAATTATCCTACGATAATTGGCAGGTGTATGGGCACCTTTAGTGATAGAGATAAAAAGATGTTAATGGGTGGAGAACACTTATATACAATCTCAGTAACGTAAAAAAAAATTAAAGTTACATTATATGCACTATACATCACTGTGTAAATCTATAAAATATTGGACAAACTAAATCCCCTGAAGAACCCTCTCCTAATAACATCATCTCACATTGATTAAAAAAAAGGATAAATAAAACCGGTAAGCATTATAAACAGTTTGCTTTTGTATTCTGTCTGTGAATGAACAGTCAACAAATGCATTTTCATTTGTTTGTGAGCTACTGTGCATTTATGTCTCTAAGAGTATACCAGGAAATAAAGTGAAAACACACAAGGCTTAAGGAGTGTGGCAGAGAGCCTTTTTCCACTGTCAGTAATAAGGTTTATTAAATGTTTATTACTGTCGCAGTGTGGCGTAAGGCCCCTTTCACACGATCCAATCAGGAGGAGATCCGTGCACAGATCCATTGACGATCGGAATAAATGTCATCGTTGTGACATCCGTGTCTGTCCAGTTTTTAACTCCATCTTGCAATGTAAGAAAAAACAAGGTACCAGACCCCATGCTGATCTATGGGGAATCAGATGTAAACGAACTTGAGTCCATTTACAGCAGAACATCCCCGATCCGGCATAATTAGGTCCAGTAAACTTTGATCTAATTGTTTTTCCCGTCCTGGACAGAGCCAGGGTAAATGGATGTACACAGACACCTGTACATTTACATCCGGCAATCCATAGACTAACATTGGAATGCCGATCAGATCCGCCTAAAAAACTGACAGGTGGACCTGATCAGAAAGTGAAAAGACCTTTACAGATAAGTTCACTATATATATATATATTATAGCTTTGTAATTGCAGTGCCCCAGCAGCCATGCCCAGCCAAAATATTACATAAACAAAGATCAACATTGCTGTAACTGCCTAAAATGGTAGACATCAACAAGTCGATGTTCCGAGTGAATGCACCACATATATCGTATACTGCATATGTTTCTACTGCCAAAAGATCTGTAAGGTTTGCCAGCCGTTGTGATTAGAGCTGCAGCTAACGATTATTTTCAAAATCGATTAGTTAGCCGATTATGTGAGGTGGGGAGGAGATGCGGCGTGTGGATGCGGGTGGGCGAGTCTGGCAGCGGCGAGCGTGAGGTGGGAAGGAGATGCGGCACGCAGCTTGTGTGGAGCCGTGAACAGGGTCAACTAATCAGAGGCCGATTAATCGATGTTTGAAAAAGTTGACAACTTTTTTAATAATAGATTATAATCGATTATGTCGATTAGTTGTTGCACCATAGTTGTGATACACACAGATCTACTAGTCAGCAAGATCATTCTGCTACTCCCAAGTTCAGTGTTTGGGTCATCTCTATGCTCACCGGACAGAGTGGATGACGCCGATTCATGATCCAGTGATGGGGTTGGATGCAGAGAGCTGGCTGAACTGATGACTTAGGGAGATAAATTGCTTTCTTAGAAACTATATGTGTGTCACCTCTCTGGATGTGCAGGGTTGAAAATGTGTTGATAACACTGCCTGAACAGAATTACAAATCCTTTGGAAGATAACACAATAGATATTGTATCGTGTTACCTGCTGTAGTATTTCAATTACACAATCTGCTTTTGAGTTGTGCTTTAATGAAGCAGTTTGGATAGTCAGCGCAGTCTATACAGTCCAATCTAGAAGCTGGCAATGCAAAGAAAAGTAAAAAAGAAGTTATATATTTTGAAGCAACTCTGCCTTTAAAATCAAACTGTGATTACAAGGGCTCCCTGCAGAGAACTTAAATATGTATTCCCCAGCTGCCTGTGCTACTGAAGAGAAATCACCTCCAGGAGGCTCTTTGGAAACCAACACTCTAGGTAGAGTCTCCTCGTCCCCCGCTGTGCTAAGTGGTTGCTCCTGCCAACCCTATGCCACAATAGGACACAACAGTGACATAGGAGTAGGTGGGAGAAACCACTGAGCACAGCAGGGGACTATGATATCCACACTCCCCGGGTATGTCGGAATGAGCTAATGGATTTTCTGCACCATATTTTCTATGCTATCTTTCATGGTCACATTTATATTTCCTGGACACTTATTTGGGAGAAGAGATAATGGTTACAGTATGTGGAGCAATTTTTCATACTGACATAAATGCAATCACTTCCAGATTGCACACTCCCAACACCTACAATCACAGATCTGTATATTTTTATTATTATTATTATACAGGATTTATAGAACGCCAACAGTTTGCTTTACAATACAAGGAAGACATTACAATCACAATACAATTCAAGACAAGATGGTAAGGAGGGCCCTGCCCGTGAGGGCTTACAATCTAAAAGGGAGGGACAAATTATACATGAGGACGTAGCTGTGTTGGGATGAGTTGTTTGAGAATGTGATGGTTGAATTGTTAGTTTGAGCTGGGGTAGGCTTCCTTGAAGAGATGAGTCTAAAGGTGCCCATACACCTTACGACCATCGCAAGACTATTGTCTTGCGATGGTCGTATGCTTATTGAAAGCTCGTACGATCTGCCCACCTTGGATGGGCAGATCGTACTTGCGATCATCGAAAGCCCGCCCCGCCTCCGATGACGGCAATGCAGAACGAGCACACCGCCCGTTCCGCAGCTATCGGACGAGCAGGCTAGAAACCCGCCGACAATCGTACGATTCTCGGGGGGTTTTCGAGCATGTTGGTTCGACAAAAGACGTGCGCCCGTACAGTAGAAACGTAAAGTCAAAGATTTTTTTCCCTCCCCCCAATGTTAGTTAAAGCACTTACCTTAAATGATGTCTCTTAATCCGATCTTCTTTCCTGTCGTTTTCATCTGTCCATCCAGCGCTGCGGCGGGTCTCCGATCCAGCGCTGACTCCTCTTTCCTTGCTGGCACTTCCTGGGTGCATGCGTCCATATACCGTATTTTTCGCTCCATATGTGCCTGCGTCTTATGGAGCGAAAACCTATTGCCCGACGCCCAGGCCATGCAATTTCGGGCGCCGGGCGAGTAGTTTTTTGTACATTCAGCCCTGCTCCTGACGAGCAGAGCTGAATGTACAGTGGGAGCCACTGCTCGTTTAATACAAGTGCTCTAATTAGATCACTTGTATTAAATCGAGCGGCGGCGGCGATCATGTCCGCCCCCCGCCGTGGTATTCTGGGATCCCCGCTCCTCTGGGGGACCGTCACCACGGTCCCCCATAGGAGCTCACCATAGAGCCCCTTGAGCAGACGAAGAACGTCGTGCTTCGTCTGCTCTGTGTGATTACTGAGACAGCGCCACCTGTCTCAGCGGTCACTAACTGCAACTTCAGTCACAGAATTTCTGTCACAGAAGCCCTGTGTCCTATCGTCCGGAGCGCCTTATAGAGCGTGAAATACGGTACTTACCTTGTGTCTCTTCCCGTCTCCCGGCAAAAATGTGAACTGCGCATGCGCCTGCCCCAAGATGCTTTGCAGCCGCCCGAGAATTTCCACATTTTCAGGCGGGAGCGCGCAGGGAAGACACAGGTAAGTTTAAACTGCTTTTAAAAGCTTTTTTTTGGGGGGGGGGAGGGGGAGGGGATTGCTAGCAGTGCTATATGCAAAAACACCGGAGGGTTAAATAACCCTTTAAGGGATCCCCTAAAGGCAGTATAGTCATCTACAAGAACCTGCATATAATTCAATGACAGTTTCTTAATGTTTCAAGTTTATAGTAGTTAAAAAGTGATAGGACAAGAAGGGAAGCACCTTGCAAGCAATTTGAAATCTACAACCTTCAGCATTTTTACAAAATCTGTGGTTCTCTGCCATGATAAATCTCACATAGAAGCTTTGATAAATGTAATAACAAGTTCAGAGATACATACAAAAATGGATATAGAATTCAGGAGTACATCAGTCCAGTCTAGGAATCAGCGGATACATTTTTGTCAGGAGCCAACCAATCTAATCAAGGATCCAGAATACACTTTTCAGGAGCCTGTGGACATATGCTCCCAATGGCAATAGAAAAGCAACTCAAAAGAAAAAGGCTTAAAAAAGAAGAAGGTTAGGTGCCCACTGTTATTTCTAAGGCAGACAGGCTGGCTACCTGCCATTTGTCCAGTTCCGTTTTTAAATAAATAAACCCCAAAATCTATATAAAATAATACTATTAAAATATTATTATTATATAGATTTATATATATTAAAATGTACTCTTAGGCCTAATTTAAACTATTGCATTGAAACATGCATGCCATATGAACAGTAAAACAATTATGCATTTTGCCATTGGTTTAAATTGACCATACATCTCTGCTAAGGCAATACATGTATGGCTTTTTCCGAAAACGCACCACCTGCCAGGCCACACATGTGAACTGTACTAATGAATAACATGGTTTCAGATGTGTTTTTTAATGCAGTACACCGCTGCACTAAGGCGTCCCTATTGATGCATTATTTGTATAATTTAGCTACCCTGATCTGCTGTAACAGTGCCCATCTCTGCCCTATGTAAAACAAAATCATCAAAATCAGTTTACACAAGACCCGACAATAAAACAACGCTTCTTTTTCTTTTTAAACAGGCTAAAAAAAATATTTACACATACTTATTGGTAGTACTTTTATATTTGTTTATAATATAAGGAAAAATAGGAACACATCAGCAAGTGCATAGAAAAGAGCTAAACAAATGTATTAAACCATTAGCATTTTACAACCAATGCATCCAAATATAAAATCCATTCATATCAAACACATCTTGCTATATTATTGGAACACTATTTATTTCAGAATGACCTTTTTTAAAAGCCAAACTCCATGCAAGCAAGTAAATACACATCGCTGAAATACATGTATTGGAACTGATTTATGAGCCGATTTATGAATGGATTGTTCAGCTAGTCTTGAGATTCAGGCACCCCTGTCAGGCAGCACTGCCAGGTCCTCAACCTCCACTACTGCAGCACAGCTCGGTCAGTAACAAACCTGAGCTTGACTGAATGACAAAGGATCAGGAGCAGCACACTGATGAGCCATTTCTCAGCTCTCTTTGAACTCTGCTCCTGTCTGCATTTTCCATCAGTGTGTGTGCATACGACAGAGCCTGATTGGCTCCCAAATCTGGCCCTCCCTCTCCTAGGCTTATGGTCATCACACACATTACAATCGGACCATACAATCTCTGTAGAATAATTTTAGATTTACAAAACAACTATGTAATATGAGGACCTACCTTATCTAACCAATACATTTGTAACCAATGAGGCAGGCCCTTGCACTGTAATTGTTGATCTAAAAGGAGATTGTAATGTGTGTAGTGAGCTATAGCCCTGTTGAGTAGGGGACCACAGCGGCCTGCCGTCAAGAAACATTTAGGTACTTGCACGAACTGCATTAAAATAGAAATGAAATGAGTTTGTAATGAATGCAGATTTTGCAATGTTGAATTCACTTTTCTTATGGCTTTCTAGCTGAGCTTCAACTAGCCAGGAGAACAGAAATATTGCCGTAACCCATAGCAAACAATAGGAATTCCCCTTTCCTCTTCAGACTGCTGTAAACTGGTGCAAAGTACAAAATCAGACTGGTATGAGTTACTCCACCCTGGTGCACTTTGCAGTGACTTATGAAATATGTCTACGTTTTATAAAACTAAATTAAACAGATATTTTATTGCATTATGGAGTATAAACAAAGTCATGAATAAAGTTCTCAGAATCTCCCACAGCCGCTGTCAGAATAGGTCACAAACGGTTAAGCACAAATATACATAAGATTGTCCCAGTGGTACAAGGACAGCAAATCGCCAGCCCTGTGACCCTCCTCCCCTGCAGGTTGATGACAGAGGGGAGTGTGTGTGTGTACACCGGCAGTCTCACCAATAGAGCAGGGAGCAAGACTTGGACAAAGGCTAATATGCATATGGGGGCCTATTACTACGCTTTCCCAGTCACAAGAGCAGAAGAGCAGGTGTCTTCACAGGGAGCACAAAAGGGATAGAGGATAATGTATGCAAAGTGTATTTATGACCCATTCACACAATCACACAGCAGATGGCAACGATTGCAAGCTCTTTTGTACAGAGAGCATCCATTTACTCAATATCTGCCTTCCGTTCGCTACAATACGTATAACTAAACAACCATCAACAGAACATTTGTCGACAATAGGCATTTTACATATTTATCAAAGCCCAGCTGTTCAATAAATCAGCTTTCTGGCCATATTCAATATACATCTCTTGCCATACATACAGATCCTCCTTACAAAATGTGTTATACAATAAAGGAAGACATTGGCATATTTTCACCCTGGTATATAGGCACAGCAATTCGTCAGCTTCTAGAAGAGATTCAGCGATGGTAGAGAAGAGGGTCTCCTACATACAAGTGCATGTAAATCACCAGGGTCTGTAGAATGGATTCTGCAGGCTGCGCCAGAACTGGGAGAGACCAGAACAGGCCATTGCTAGCTCTGCTGAACACAAGACAGCATGGGCTGCAGCTGCAGCATGATCTGCTAAGAATAAAGAAGAGGGGATTACCTGACACACACCCTGGCATGATGCATCCGCTGTGTCCCTGCCACTTATGAAAGGGAAGCCCCAGATTAGTCCATCAGCAGTACTGCTGCCATCCTTTATCCAGCTCCTGACCTGCAGTGCTCACATTAGTGGCTTGGATGCTTCATCTACCTCCTTGCTGTTCCCTAGCCCATGATGTCACCATCTTTCTCCATCCGTGATTGGCTGCCGGGCGGCTGATAATAATACTACTAATAGCACTAGGAGGGCTGGGATAGGCAAATCTTTTGTTTCGAAGCAGGAAGTGCACTGAAACCTTTCAGAACAGAGGGAGGGAGCTTAAAAAATGTGATGCTTTCACTAACACTAGGACAGGCTGCATTGTGTGTGGCCAGAGGTGCAACTCCATCAGGAGCAAACACACTGTCTGCATAAACATAAGTAATACATGAACACAGCACATTCCTCCTATGTGTCTGCAGCAGACAGCTACTCAGCAGGATACACAGGATTCTGCTGTGTTACTCTACAGGGTTATTGTAGCACACTGCAGAGCTGAGCAAATACAAAAATTCTGTTAGCAAACTATGATACCAAGATCTGTCAATTTATAACAAGCTTTCAGTATGACAAGAGCAAAAAGTCATGGTCACATTCAAAGTGCAATAACCCATAACAACCAAGCAAGATTCAAGTTAGGATAGTCAGATCAATGCACGCTGATTTCTATTTTTATGGACATTCTGGGGAATTGTCAGGATTTGACCTTTAAAGGCACAGTCCACCTTTAAAAAAATAATAAATGCACCCATATTCATAAGAAAAAAATGTGCATATATTATTTTTTTGAATTGGAGCCTGTAAGGCTCAGTTCACACCTTCAGCAGTGCGATTCTGGAACGCACTGCCCGCATTGCGGCCGGCTTCCTTTTTTGCTGGGCAGGAGGGGGCGTAACGGGCCATTGAAGTGAATGGCACCGTAGCCACGCCCTGCGGCCGCAATGCAATCGCCCGCACGGCAACCGCAGGGCGCATTGTGCCTGCAGTGTGGTCCGCGCGGTGCGTTCAAAATAGTGCTTGCAGCATTTTGACCGCACAGAACGCAGAATTTGCCTTGCAGGCGATCGCATTGCAGCCGCAGGGCGTCGCCACGGTGTCATTCACTTCAATGGCCCGCCACGCCCCCTCCTGCCCAGCAAAAAAGGGAGCTGGCCGCACTGCTGATGGTGTGAACTAACCCTAAAGCATTGCAATTACGATCAGTGGATCAATGGCTCAATTATCTGGTTTCCTCCAGTTCCCTGTCTGCACCGAGGTAAAAACTTTTAGTTACAGGGATGGTAGGAAGCATAAATTAACTACAAGTGTGGTGACTATGGATGCACCGATAACAATACTAAAATCAGTAATCGGTGCAGATACCAAGTATCTCGACTTCCCAGCCAGTCAACATGGAGCCGGCCAAACAGCATAGAGCCAGTTTCCTGGCCAATCAGGAAGCCAGGGGGCGGGTAATGTACCTAGTTACAACACTATGTGCCTGTCTCTAAGTTGTGCTCCCACAGTGTCACATTCAATGGTGACTACATGTGGCTGTTTATGAAGATATGATCCACAGATTTCTCACCAGGAACGATCAGTTCTTTATTTTTATAAATATACAATTTTCTAATCAAATATACCTAAGGTAGTTAGGCATACCTAACTGAAACTAGGTTGGGGGTGCTCTGTAGTCCACAGAAGAGAGCTAGGCAGTGCTGATAACAGTTCTTGAGGCAGGGTGCAAAGGAAGCAACATGTTCATTGGATTGGATAAAACAGGCCAAAAAGGTAGAAAATAAGAGATGTTCATTGTTAGAGTTTACATACACTTGAAGAAAATGTAAATACCGGATGTCCACAGGCTGGTGGCAGTAACACTCTAATCCTTACTGATCTAAATGTACCAATAACAAAATAAGCCTTAATTGTAGGCAGATACCAACTGCCCCTGATCCCAAGGGCAGTCACAGGTTTACACAATTCCTCCTGTAGACTTGTGTCCCCATATTGAGCTCTGATCAGCATAATAAACAAGAATAATGTAAAACGCAATGCTACCCACAGTGAGTCACATGGCGCGGTCACCATTATAGCACATGATGTTGGTTGTGTTTGGTTGATTGCGCAAGAACAGTGGCATTAATAGTATAGCTCTCTACTGGTGTATGAGCAGTGACTTACAAAGCACATGGCTGCTATTTTAAAGCCAAGAGAGTCTGGTTTTAAAGCAAAAAGGAGGTGTCTGTGGCCCGGGGAGCACTGATGTCATTCACCCAGTCATATGACAGTGTTTGGACTTAGTGATTGCCTGCTAGGCCCAGGCATTGTGACAGGAGTGCAGGTCACATTCTCCTCTATAACCATAAATAACTAGCTGCAAAAAAAGCAAAGCTGCAGGGTAGAGCTGGTAAGATGAGAATATGAAGTCAGGGGTGTCCTTCGAAATGACATAGCTACTTTGCCTTGCATGGGCAAGGTGACGCTGTCTCTTTAATTATCTCTACAACTTATGGTGGCCAATGTCAACAGCGCACAAATCATACTAATACCACTGATTGCCAAAACACCCAACCAATGCACTGATCCCCACTACTAATTTTTGCACTATAGCCACACACTTGTCCACTGACTGCCACTGCAACAGCACGCTTCTTCACTGTACCAACACACTTGTTCAATGTAACAACACACTTGTTCGTTAACCACCTTTCTACCCATGCTTTTCAATGACCACGACTGTACCATGTCTTTACTGACCACCAATGTAACAGTACAATTCTCCAATGCATCGACACCATGAACCAGAAACCACTGCACTACACTGTGCCATACATTACATTCCCAAGACTTCGACACTCTGTACATCTGTATTCTACATTGATACCAATTTTTTTAAGAATACAGCATTTATGCCCATTCAGTAAACAGCTACACATATTGCTAGTTACCTTTCAAAGGTAATCCAGCAGTGGCTGACAGCATGCACTGATTGGCTGGCTCTGCCTTAACAGGATGTCAGTGACTGCCTGAAAACACTTCCTGCGTGCGGTCAGCGAATACCTGACTTTATTGCTGCAACCACAAATAAGACCTGCCACCAAACAGACAGGAGAGGGTGTTTAGTGAGTAGGATACATTTTTGGGGGGTTTTTGTCAGATGTACAGGGTTATTCACAAAAGAGTAAAGAGCTTGGAGATGGCAGGAGAAGTGAACAATCTATTCCAAAATAGCTGATTTGGAGGAATTCTCTAATTCAACTCACTTTCCAGTTCAGCTGTGTTGTCCTGGATTGTTCACTTCTTCTGCCTTCCCCAAACTCTTCACCCTTTTGTGAATAACCCTGTAAGGCCCCATTCACACTAAGCGACATACCTTTTGCAGCGGATCCGCACGGCCGGGATAGCGCGACTTTCGGGGCGACGGTAGCGCGACCTTCACCTTCGGGCTCCAGTAAAAAATAGAAAAATCGCACATAATCCGCCAAAAAAAAGGGTCCTGCTGGAGCGACAGTGACGGGCGACGAGCGACATGGAGCTAAGACAGCTCCATTGAATAGCATTGGCCGGCGACTTCTTTGCGATATCGCGCGGCAAAGATGCGATAAATCGCTTAGTGTGAATGGGGCCTTAGTGTTAGGGCAGTAGGGGAGGTTAACAAAAAAAAGCAGAAGTCTACATCCACTTTAACCCTTCAAATGCCAAATACACTCAACTCTGGTACTGCAGTTTTTTAC
Organism: Nanorana parkeri; assembly: GCF_000935625.1. Lineage (NCBI taxonomy): Eukaryota > Metazoa > Chordata > Amphibia > Anura > Dicroglossidae > Nanorana > Nanorana parkeri. Next base: position 351,399 of record NW_017307471.1, on the reverse strand, counting down.
ATACTGTTGTGTTGTACTATGTTAGTATGATACCGGCTAATACATATATGTTTTAATATGGTTCTTAAAATACCTATTTCTTGGGGGGATATAAGACTTTGCAAACAGCACTTGCATCACAAATATAAAACACATTTTACAAGTTACATTTGCACGTTTCCCCAGGGAAAGTGAAATTAAATTTTTTCTTGTTCTTTCTGCACCTGCACAGTAATATTGTATTTATTGATACATATTTACTCACATAGCAAACATAACCAAACATGAAGCAATATAAATATGTTTGGTCATTCTTATATTGTAAACACCCTGTAGAGTCCTATGTATAATTCTGCTCCAAAGAAACAGCTAAAAAGGGAAGGAAACCTTTTTGTTTTAATTATTTTTAGGTATGCTGTGTGAGGGGGGGAACACATAATGAACATATATATGTAGGGGTTTTATCAAATTTGGCTGCAAAAGTGGAAATTCAATTTAATTTTAAAATTTGCACAGCAAATTTATAGTTTTTATTAGCTCCTACATTTTGCTTACCCTGCCCTATGGGCAGGCTGTTCAAGGCTGTTCACAGGTTTGTAGCATTACTACACAAAGCACTATATCTTAACCACTTCAAGACCCGGGTGTTTACATCTCTTCCTGGCTAGGCCATTTTTCAGTATTAAGCGCTGCAATACTTTGACTGACATTTATTCAGTCATGCAACGCTGTACTGAAATTAATTTGATATCATTTTTTGGGGATACACAGAGCATTTTTTTGGTAGTATTTAATCACCACCGGGGTTTTTATTTTTTACTCTATAACGAAAAAAGTACCGAAAGTTAAACAAAAAAAAGTTTTCCCTTTATTATGTTATTAAACATGACCCACTTTTTGGGTAAAATATAAAAGACGGGCTCATCGGGTGTGTAGGCGCACCCGATGCATTTTTGCGTGTGTATGTGAGGGTGGGGGACTTTAAAAACATTGGGGGGGGGGGGGGGGGGTGGATTTGTGTGTGTAAATAAAAAATGTTTTTATGACAAAACATTTTTTTTACAATTAACTTTATTGTTATCACATAGGGGGCTAGGAAGCCCCCTATGTGGTATCAAATTAAAGTGACAGGTCCTCTTTATGGAGACATCAGGGGTCTCTAAGACCCCTAATGTCACCTAGGGACCCCCAAAGAAGCTGATGAAGCAGAGATCTGCTTCAGCAGCTTCTCTCCGGCTTCTGTAGTCGGAGAGTGACAGCTGAATGCGGAAATTATGTAATAAACATCACTTCCTGCATTAATAAAACCGGTTAGGAGATCGTAGGGAGATCTCCCTCCGTTCTCCCTGCTCAGAGCCACAATGCCGATCCCGGATTGAACATGGAGCACAGGGAGCCCGGGATTGCAACATCGGCTGTGGCGGAAGAGAGGTGAGGAGAAGGGAGGGGCACACGAAGGTACCACATACAAGCAATTGGGCATCTTTACAGACGCCGGACCGCTTGTATGTAAACCGCCATGATTGGCTGTTTAAAATTTCACAAAAATACAAATGTTATACTCACCTGATCTTCTTAGCCAGTTTGCTCTTAGACCAGTCCCCGGAGCCTCTCTCCTCTAGGGTCCTGTAAATCATCACACTCTTTACACATCACACATTGCTGCAGTGCAGGAGTGGGTGAGTATAACTTTTTTATTTTCCCTCCTAGACCAAAATGAGCAGGTAACCCTTGCAGTGCGTGGGTAGCCACACTGCAAGGGTTAATAGTAATTTTCCCTGGAGTTCTGCTTTAAGGGCAATAAGTAATGACAACTAATCAGAATGAACTGTGCTATAGTCGGTACAGGCTGATTAGTTGCTATGGGTAACTACTAGGGTTCCTATTTAAAATGTATTTTTTCAAAAGACAGCTAAACACAACATCTCAAATTTATTTTTATAAATACACATTATTATCATTATAAATTCATTATCATGATAAACACATTATCATTTTAAATACATAAATATAAATAAATTATCATAAATAAAGATATCTTGATTGTGTGGCCTGCCTATACAAACAGGTGATCATATAAAGGCAAACACAGAACAATTGTTGGAATCCATGTGCATCCTTGGGTGGAGAAAAGCCATGGCCAGGCAGTTTATTTCCTTGTAGGAGTCATATTTTACATGATATATTGCTCAACATGAGCTCTGAGTGAGTTGCAAAATTGTTTTATATAGTTGGAAGATCTATTTATAATGTGTGGGAGTGCCGGCACTTGTGTTTTTTGAAAGGCTATAAAGTCAGCAGGTAATCAGGTAAGGCGAGGTGCAGGTACTGCACAGCTAAACATCTGATGACAGTAATGTCAGGAAGCTGAAAGACACGTGGTGCTACCATATCATTGGCTGAGAACACCCGGTCTGCAGCAAGAAGCATTTTCCAATATGCGGATGGTAAAACTGTTACGCTTTGCTTTTTGTTTTGTAGACTTCTCTAGCTAGTGACAGAAAAGAAGGCCAGAACTGGCCTGACTGGTCTAGCTAGACTCACATCGGAGTTGACTTACTGAAGGCAAATAGGCTGTTCACTTTGCAAGGGGATTTTCTCATAGTTTATGGTTTGTGGTGAAAATTAATTTTGCAAAGAATACCCAATCCTATTTAAGGCAAATAGAAAAACCAGTATTTTTACTTGCAATGACTGGATGATGGAAGTCAGCAGAACTTAAAACAGACCTATGAGGTGAGTGATTTACACTCATCCTCATAGTTAGGGACGATGTGTGACATTGAAACTGTCACACGTCGACTCTATTGATCGGGAAGTGAGCCAAATATCTCCCTGCAAAGAGGGGGTGACTGTCAGTCACCGCTCCCCACAGGGATTCCCCCCTCCCCTCTCCGATTCTCCAGTGCTGACTGGAGGAATGGACGAGGGAGGGGGTGTGCACAGCTGGCTCTGCCTCTAGATAGGCAGAGCCATCTGTCAATCAGCTAGCTGGGTGGATCTCGACAGTATTGTCGGGATTCATCCCGACTGTGGCGCTCTCAGTATATAGGGGGCAATAGCCCCCTATACAATGAGCTTTGGGTCACAGGAGGATGTTAGTATACATCCTCCAAGGAGCCTAAAGAGAACTATGGGATAAAAAAGTAACCCCATAGTTCTCTTTTAAGCTCATTCACTAAGGGAAAATTCCCTTGTAAAGTGAACAGCCTAAATCAACAAATTAGCAATTACTTGTATTGCCTGTTTTCTCTGCTACTTCTTTCAGAGTTCAGAAACATTACCAAAATAATTAGAAATGAATTCTGCCAGCAAAGAGTCTGAAGTTTTATGTTCTGGGATCCCCTATAATCTGACCATGAAGACTGAGCACAAATTACATAATCAGTTACACACAAATAGAAGTAAGATTTTTTTGGCAGTAAAAGGGCATTTCACCCAACAGCCTTGGAAAGTGAACGAAATTGTAGAGCGTCAGTTCAACTAAAATTAGTATGTCTGTTATGTGTACTGTAGACACTGATGAGCTGTATCATTTACTGGCTTTTACCTCTGCATCACAGTTCTCCCCACTGTCTCTGCTGCCCACAATGTGGACTTCCTCTTATTCTTGTGTAACCAAAGCACTATCCATCCTTCTGTTGCATGTGAAATAAATGAAACATTCAAGAGAGAGATGTCGCTGTCTGTAGCTTGTGGCAGACCTGGCACCCCTAACTGTTAATCTACCTTCTTAACCCCAGCACTATCCAAAAATGTACTATCAACTGGTAACCATCTGCCCAATACTTAACACTTTAAGTAAGCCTCAAAATGAATCCTTAAAGGAGAAGCATTGGGAGAGTAAAATGTCTTCCCATTAGGCTAGTGTCTAGATGATCTTTCCAGTACATACCCAAAAGTGATTTATTTATTTTTGAGGGGACTGACATAGTAACGCAAACCTATGCTTTGTCCATGCACATACTCCCCTTTACTTTGCTCTTTTGCTGCTCAGTTCAGCCTTTGGGATCAAAGAAAATACTTGCCCCTTCTAGGTATGAAGGAGCATGTGACTCACTTTCCTTCCTCTAAGGGGAAACTGCATGTGCTTGGTGATTGACCCGGGGCTGTCACATGGGAGTGGGGATAATGGTCTCAGTGCTGTGTAACCTCCAGTTAGACAGACTTTGAGATCACACAAGGCTTCTTTCCCCACTCCCAGCAGTTGAACATAACAGTGAAGGAGCAAAGGAAAAGTTAGTATGTACCACTGGAAGGGGTAGGGGCATTAATGCTAACCTATTGCTTTGCCCTGCATGGCCAAAGCACATGTTTGCTTTAAAATATGCACCGATACTTTTTTTTCTAGAACATATTTACATCAGTATGATGAACCATTTAATTTGAGATATGCGCAAAGGTCTTTTTATAGCATGAGCAAACGCATCTAAGAAAAGGTTTAATTGCCTGGATGGAGATAGTCATTTTGTACAGGTGCACACCGCGGTATAAAATTGTTCCCTGCTGTCATAAACCTCCAGATTAATTCACTGTAAAAATCGCTGGCAGGTTGCTCTTGTGAAAAGGGAGGCTGTATGAGAAAAACAAGCCAAGATTTCACTATGTCTTTGTTATCAGTGATCATATGGAACATCCAAGTCTATCTGCTAGATTCGGTTTTTGCATGCATTTCTATTGGTAAAAACCAGCTGATTTTAGAGAAAACAAGGAGGATTACTCTTCGAATAATATGGCCAAGAAGTGTAGGATGAAGTTTAATGGAAAAGTAAAAGTTGTAAAACTATGCAGCTCGTAGTCTCCAATATTAAACAATGTGGATCTGATGCAAAAAAGATCTTTATACTTTTCACATATTTGTTGAACTTTTGCACATCTGTCACCTTCCATTGTTTTTTCACTTAATTCACTACTATGTTTTGTACACAACTTTTGTGTCCCAATGTGAGCAAATTTTTCAGACACTCCACTTTTTTTCTTTTGATTCATTACTTGATTTCTGGTAAAGGGAAGGGCACTTTCGTGGAGAAATTACAACTTAATATTTATCTGCGTGGGGTTGGTTAAAAGTACTATTTGGTTTCAGAATTAAAACATCTGAGGAAATTTGGCAAGAAAGTATTTTCTTCTGGCACTGGAATTTTGGCACTCCATGTTTTTGCCGAGGTGAGCATCTTGGAGAATAGGGGTTACGTATTAGGGTGGGGGTGTTAGAGCAGAAAAAAACTGCACTGAGAAGTACCATCACCTAACTACCAGTACAGATGACAAACGAATTGGGAACAACACCAATTGAGGGGATGTATCAGAATGGAGTTGCTCTTATAAACTAACAGAGAGTTTTAGGACAGTAGAATTGACAATGAGCTCTAAAATAAGGGAATCTTTTATCTTGTAAGACTGCTTACCTATATTTTCTGTAAAGTATTTTTTTCAAAATCCTGTTGAACCACTGGCATCCCTTTTTATGCAGAGAGGAGCTCTAGGCGTAATGAGTTACTATTCCCTCCCGCAGAAGTGGGCACTCAACCTAGCCTAACTTGCATGCAGTCTGAGGTCAGACACATCAGAAGTCTAGGGTTGCCACCTTTACTTCAAATGAAACCCGAACACTCTAGTAGCTATCTTAATCTACACCCTATCTTAATTTTGGTTGCCCCTTTCAGCCTGACATCTTGTGTCCAGGTTTGTGCTGCCATGAAACCCGGACACAGCATTAAAAACCCGAACTGTCCTGGTGAATCCTGGACAGGTGGCAACCCTACAGTAGTCACATCGCTGACACTAACAGATCTATTGCTTGGGTTTCTTTCTTGGAGAACAATAGGTTTGTTCCTTGAAGAGCTTTGCTGAACACAGCTTGAGGGGATACGTTCCGACAGTGTCATGGGCTCTGTTGGTCAACATGTGCATTTGAACATGTACCAAATGAAATTCACCACTGATATAATGATACTTTCTGGAAGCTCACTGCCTAATTTACATATTCAAAATATTTTTTACATGTCTAAGGCCCCATTCACACCTATGCGTATTGTAATATGCGCGTCTGTCGCGTGACCGTCACGCGGTTTTTTTACCGCGATTCGCGGTAAAAAAGTCGCGCGACCGTCGCGCGATTCCAAAGGCTACTTGGCAGTATACAAATGGAAAACGCCCTACAAAACGGACCAATACGCAGCAAAAAACGCTCCGGGACCTTTTCATGCGTGGGCCGTTTTGTAGTGTGTTCGGGACGGGCGGAAATACGGACAGGTGGGAACGATACCATTGACTACAATGCTATTTATTTTTTTGACCGTTTTGTAGAGCGTTCATCGAGCGTAGGACGCGCTACAAAACGGTCAGGTGTGAATGGGGCCTTACTCTAAAATAACTCAGTTGTATAAATAGGCAAAATTGATCAGATATAGTTTATTTTCCCATACAGCCTTATAAAATAGGAGTTTAAAAAATGTAGGAACAAGGGGTATGCCATTTGTCCTTCCAATAGTCCAAGGACTTTTTGTGCAATTGTATATTTTTAAATAGTGCTTTGCAAAAACGCAATCAAACAAGGTTGCATTGTTAAATTAGATCATACAACTAATAGGTACAATAATGCAACTTGACATTCTCCAACAGTATACAAACATACTATTTAATATGCATCTTTTTGTGATATTGTGTGATTCTTATTTTGAATGTCATCAAGTACTCAACTAGAGTACAGTTCATATTTTTATGAAACTTAATTGGCATGGCATTGCAGGAGTTAAGACTGAACAGCTAGATACTATTCTGCTGTGACATTAAAAAAAACTAACAGGAAGGGAACTGCAAACCAAGTATTAAATCTTTGGGACCGGCTGGAATATGATGTCATGGTTTCCCAGCTCATCTGTGATTGGTTAAGCTACTCAGCATCTGCTGGGAGCTCAAGGCTGCCTATTTGCCTGGGGTACGAACCTTTCACAGCGGCTTTGAATCACGAATGGTTGTCGTGACAACCTGAGTAGTGTCAGCTACTGATAACAGAATAATGAGGTTGTCTGGTAGAGCAGGCTGAATCCCAACCTTAAAGTATGTGTAATTATTAATACATCTTAGAAGGCGCTGCTTTCAAAGAACCAAAATCCATTTATAATGCATTCCTCCCACAAAGGGGAGTGTGAAGGGATGGAGAGACATGCTAATTTACTATGCGTCTGAATGGGCTGTTTGGAGCATTTTAGAGGGTCCAAGTGAAGAATGTATACTGCAATAAAAATAGCTGGCAACAAAGGAAGTAGGATAGAAATCGTGCATTATCATGCTGAACCACTCACGCAAGCATTAACAATTTTGGTAGCAGCTGCAAGAGTAATAGATTAAACATCACCAAAGGGATTAGAAATCATACTCAGAAGACCTAGGTTTGCAGACTCAACAAGTTGGTAATATGTAGGTTTGGTAAGTTTAAAACAATTAAGAATTAAAATGATTAAATACACTAAGCATGTGTGCAAAATTTGGTTAGGTGATAAAATTAGCAAACTTTGCTAATAAATAATGAACAAAGAATAAGAAAAAGCAAAACAAAATGTAAATTCATCAGCTGTGTAAAGTAACTGTTAGTACAAAAGGTCTTGAACAAACTTGTTCTGTGAAGTATATTGGACATATCATTTCAATACAGTATTCTAAATAAATTTCAAAATTGTAATTGCATTATTACAGGAGAACTATCAGCCTCATAATCACTCAGCCATATGAAAATCACTCAGCCTCATAGATCGAGCCGATTTGTTGGCTCCCTGCAGGGATTCCCCCCCTCCCCGCTCCGATCCTCTAGCGCTGACTGGCGGAACGCATGGGAGATGGGGCGGGTACAGCTGGCTCTGCCTCTAGATAGGCAGAGCCAGCTGTCAATCACGCAGCTGGGTGGATCTCAATAGTAATGTCGGGATCCGTCCCGGCTGCTGCGATCTCCATATAACGTGAGCTGTGGCTCGTGGTATACTGAGCTTTGGGTCACGGGAGGGCGCTAGTTTGTGTCCTCCCGTGACCCTGGGGAGAACTATGGGGAAAACCACTGACCCCATAGTTCTCCTTTAATCAATTTTTTTTTCTATGAGTTTACTGGGGGATGGGAAATATTGATTCTACCCTGATGTTACAGGTCACCATCCTTGACAGTCTTTATTCCATCAACCCTCTCTAAATGTCTTTATCAGCCTGGGGTTTGATCAGTTGACCTTAGCTGTATCACACAGATAGAAAAGCATAAGAAAAGCATATTTAGTACATCCCTGGAAAACATGCACGCCCCCCTAAGTTTTTTCCCTTTAAACCCACTACAAGTACAGAAAAATAACTGTTGATGTGTCAGAAATTTTGTATGATCCTACCTTCCTCTTTGACATGATAAAACAGCTCTGAATTCCTAAGCGTGTGGTGTCAGCAGGAATATAGGGCCACTTTGTGGGAGAAGGAAACTTGTACACCGAAAAACATTTGGGACCACAGGTTATATTTTACTTTTTTGGGCTACCTGGCCTGTTGAAATTTCCTACCACTGTATAGGATCGGACAAAACAGGGAAGGTGACAGGGAAAATAATGTGTATATATATGAAAAAAAAATTACTTGTGTGGGTCTGGGAACCAGGAGCAAACCGGCCTGTGAGGAGGATCTGGGTGTCCAAATTGTGTGTGAATGCCGGCTGGTGTGTAGCCTGAGGTTACTTGTCCCAAGGGGAAGGGGGAGACCAGAAAGGAGAGAAGTTGGACAGGAGGCAGGTGACGGAACGAGGGGTTGGTCCGTCCACCTGACACTGTGGAGGATTATAGCGGTGTACAGGAGAGAAGTCTGACTGTGCTACTGTGGTCCCGGCTTTAGATGGTGCGGTTCAGTCTATAGAAGGACCGGAGCTGAGTAATATACCCGAGCCGTGATGACGGCACTAGAGGGGAGCCGGCGCGGCTGTCAGCGGGATGGCAAATGGTCGAGGCAGTGACTGTCATGGGTAAGGGTCAAGAGCAACGCGTTTCGAGGAAAGATACCTCTTTCTCAAGCTCGAAAAGGAACAGGATATGTTCCTTTTTGAGCTTGAGAAAGAGGTATCATTCCTCGTTCTCAAGCTCGAAAGATACCTCTTTCTCAAGCTCGAAAAGGAACAGGATATGTTCCTTTTCGAGCTTGAGAAAGAGGTATAATTCCGCGAAACGCGTTGCTCTTGACCCTTACCCATGACAGTCACTGCCTCGACCATTTGCCATCCCGCTGACCGCCCCGCCGGCTCCCCTCTAGTGCCGTCATCACGGCTCGGGTATATTACTCAGCTCCGGTCCTTCTATAGACTGAACCGCACCATCTAAAGCCGGGACCACAGTAGCACAGCCAGACTTCTCTCCTGTACACCGCTATAATCCTCCACAGCGTCAGGTGGACGGACCAACCCCTCGTTCCGTCACCTGCCTCCTGTCTCCTTCTCTCCTTTCTTGTCTCCCCCTTCCCCTTGGGACAAGTAACCTCAGGCTACACACCAGCCGGCATTCACACACAATTTGGACACCCTGATCCTCCTCACAGGCCGGTTTGCTCCTGGTTCCCAGACCCACACAAGTAAGTGGTTTTTCATATATATATACACATTATTTTCCCTGTCACCTTCCCTGTTTTGTCCGATCCGGTCAGTCAGCTGACCTAGTTTTGCGCCCTTTTGTTTTTCTGTTTCTCGTTTTCATATCCACAGGCACTCCTGCTGGGTTTCAGGGCTGCATACTAGTTGGGGTCACATTATCTACCTCCCTAAGATCATTTCAAGAGCGCTGTTTGTACGATTTGTGTTTTTACCACTGTATAGGTAATTTTCAGGCTTAACAGACAGAAATTAGTTATGGGCAACACATGCTCAGAACACATTGGCAGGGATTAATGAAAACGGGAGCTTTTGATAAATCCCCCTCATTGTTGCTTTAATACATGCAGACCGCTCTCACCAACTATCATTTAGTAAATGGCAATTAAAGCATATATGTAGCAAATACTTTTTTTGTTTTTTCATTTTGGAGACTAGGGTAAGGTTTGCACTCTGTCAGCAGAGATACACTTTGGGGGCTATGCATCCTGCGAATATCTGTGAACATTCATTATGAGTGAATAATGGCAAAAGCAAACGTTCATAATATATTATAATATTTATATACAAATATACAAACGGCACATAGAGGAAAACTTAATTTTTTAAATAATTTACAACATAGATTTTTGCCATTGCTTTAAACATAACAGCCATTAAAAGAATATACATCTTAGCACTTTGTATTAAGCCTGTGTTTAATGAAGAGAAGCAAAATGTTACTATGTATGATTTTATTTTATCAATTGTGATTTTTTTTTTATGCCAGTCTACACTGAGTGGCCAGATTATTATGACCACCTGACGTTTGTAGGCAAATTAGCTATAATTAGCTATAATTTCGCACTTAAGTTGCTAGAGGGCCAGACCATTATAAATAGGGAAGCAGGTTGTTTACCACGACAGTAGAAGTGATTTTTTTCTGAAGATATGGGTAAACAACACGATTTAACAGCCTTTGAACGTGGGATGATTGTTAGCGCTCGGAGCCATGGAGCTAGTATCAGCAAAACAGCAGAATTCGTTAAATGTTCAAGAGCAGCTGTTGTTAAAGTGTTTAAAGACTGGACTGTCAGCCGAAAATCTGGGTCTTAACGTGCGAATTGTGGCTGTCAGCGACTAGTCAATGTTAGGGCAGAACGGAGAGTGGCAAGACTGGTACAAGGCAACAGAAGGGCAACAGTTAAGTGTCAGATTCCTCGCATCACCTTTCAACATCTCGTGGAGTCACGAGGCGGCCCAACGAAGTCATCTCGTGGAGTCATCTCGTGGCCCAACGAAGATCTGATGCGGTGGTCATAATAATCTGGCCACTCAGTGTATATGAATTAAAGCCACACTCTAATCAAATTGAAAAGCCAACAAGTGCAATATCATGTGACCTGTGCAACCTGCCAAAAAAACTGTTAATTTTGGGCAGCTGCTCATGTGATTCATAGAACTATATCACACCACATAGCCAAGAGGGTGACACCAACTTTTACTAGGTCAGTTCTGCATCTCCTTGTGTCACCTGCCCTTATACTGGACTATGAATGAGCATCATTACAATCCTGAGGACCTAGGCTCCCCCATTTGTCTTAATACTTCAGTTCCTATTATCTGAAAAGCTAGGCATAGCTTTACTACACTAGAGTACTAAACTGTCCTAAATCAGTAATCTGGGAATTTAGTGACAAGACGTTAGTTGAGGTAAGGAACCGATACCACCATCTTCTCCGTAGCTAAATTGATGACACATAGGGATAAGGAGCTGTGTCCCATTCCTGGCCAGTGTGATGTGGTATGGATGAGGTGTCACCTGAGATGAGAAAATGATGCCACCTTTAATAATACCACTTGGAAATAAGGTGTTAGCTAAGATCGGAGCTGCTGCCTCGATCTCCACCCTACCCTACCTGATGTGATGACACTTAAAGATGATGTGTCAGGTGTGCAAAGGAGCTGCTGCCTCTTTCTTCTGCCTAGCTGGAGTGACAATGTTTAGGGATGATGTGTCAGGTAGAAGCTGCTACCTCCTTCTCCTCTCTACCGGAAGTCACGATACTTATGACATGGCATGTGAGATATTGAGCTATTGCCTCCGTCCTCTCCCTAGCTAAAGTGATGACACTTAGGTATATTGCGTTATGTGCTACCTCCTTTTCCTCCGAACCTGAAGTGACAGCACTTAGAGTGACTCTGTCCCTAATCAAATTTTCTTTAAAAATGGCATACATGCAATGAGGCATAGGAATACTTACCTCTCCTGCTTCCAATGTGGCCCAACACTGATCTGCTAAAGGGTCATCCCTGACTGAAACTTCTTCCAAAAATGACACCTCCCAAAGTGTTTAACTCCTGAATTCCCTGCAACAGTGTTTTATCCCACTGAACTCCACATCACAATAGAATACAGTAGTGGCTTGGAGGTTGGTGGGAGGAACCAATAAGCGAGGACAATTTTGCAGAATGTAAGTGGTGTTCGATGGCACAGACAGCTGGATATGTGATTATTTACAGTCTTCTTTACAGGTAAACAATTAGGAGATCTTTTTAGTTAGTTATTAGTTAGAGTCACCTTAAAAAGTACAATTATACTCAGGTTTTTTTTGCATATATCTACTGCTAGCATGTAGTAGATACAGGTGAAACTCGAATAATTAGAATATCGTGCAAAGTTCATTTATTTCACTAATGCAACTTAAAAGGTGAAACTAATATATGAGATAGACTCATTACATGCAAAGCAAGATAATTCAAGCCGTGATTTGTCATAATTGTGATGATTATGGCTTACAGCTCATGAAAACCCCAAGAACCCCAAATCCACAACCTCAAAAAAGTAGATTATTACATGCAATCAATAAAACAAGGATTGTACATAGAACAATATCGGACCTCTGAAAAGTACAAGCATGCATATGTACTCAGTACTTGGTTTGGGCCCCTTTTGCAGCACTTACTGCAATTACTTTTGCACGATATTCTAATTATTCGAGTTTCACCTGTATATGCAAAAACATTAAAAAAATAAAGTTACGAAAAAGGAAATTAATTGCCTCTGTCTCCGCCGCTAGCTCGTGGCTGAAGATCTGAAGCTTTTCGAGGGGCAATACAGGATGTTGGGGCGGGCGCATGCGCAGCAGAGAACTTCGGGGAGTAGAGACACAGTGGAGGAGAATGCACTCATCCGGGAGCGTGCATGTCAGACAGCGCTGGAGGGATTGCTGAATACAAGTGGAATCACTATGAATGAAAAGAAAAAAACACCAAAAACTAGAGTCCCCGGGGTGTTTGAGGGTAGCAAGTTATGTTGCCCTGAACCTTTCTGTGATTGTATCTGCAAAATTTTTTTATAAACCTGGAATTCTAAAACAGGAACAGCGGAGTACTTTACAGTAGTAATCACGGTGTGCAGGATTGAAACAGATGGTTCTGATTGTAGTGGAGACACATTTTGTATAAATACCAAGTGCGGAGCTAAAGCTGCAGCTTCACTGATCAAAAAAAACCTTCCAAAGCTTTCCTATAAAGTATACATGCCAAAAATAGAAAATTTGTGACTATATATTCTAGAAATAACACTATCGGAGAACAGAGGTGTCCCCAGTCTCCTGTATTATTAAAATGTATAACATATTTTAGGACCACTTTACAAAGATTATAGTTTTTACCTTTACAGGTCATAGATATTAGTAACAGCCTTTTAAAGAACTCTTCTGACAATAGATTTCCCAATAGATATGTGTATGGTGGGGGCAGGGCTCAATCTCCTCACAGTCATTGGAGATTACAGCTGTCAAGGTGCTCCCCTGACTCCACGAACAGCTGGGACAAGCCAAGCTTGGGTTTTCAGCCAGTTTTGCAATGGCAACTGCTATAGTGCATTTCCCAAACATTTCTGCCGAGAAATCCTCTAAAGGGCAAGTTGCCAGGAAATTCTGTATCACCTGCAGTCTATAAACTTATTTGGAATGACCACAACAGATGACAGAGTAAGCAGTCAGCAGCAGTAACCCAAAGCAATCAGTGCTCCCACCATTAATGATGTCATAATGACATCATATCCCCACTATAATATCCCAAAGATGCAGAATAAAGCACATTATGACAGTGAGAAACATAAACCAAATGCCAAAGTGTACATAAAATTGGTGTATATTTCCCCTTTACTTGAGACCTACTGATGGTTAAGCATCTGCAAAGTAGTATAGCAACACAGTCGCCGTTGTTAGGCAACAGACACATATAAACCCATCCCCTCCCCCCTATTAATCCATTATTTGAAAAGGCGAGACTTCCTTTCAGGTTTTTGGGGAGCACGCTCTCAGGGTAAGACTGTATTACAATTGGTAGGTTTAGTGTATAGTGTGGTATATAACCGGTGATCTTTAAAAGGAGAACTATGGGGTTAAGGGCTTTTCCCCATAGTTTTCCTTAGGGTAACAGGAGGACACAAACTAGCGTCCTCCCGTCACCCTAAGCTCAGTATACCGTCAGCTACAGCTCGCAGTATACTGAGACGCCACAGTATAACGCAAGCTGTTGTACGCGGTATACAGAGACGCCGCAGCTAAAGCGGATCCCGACAATTATGTCTGGATCCGCCCAGCTGCGAGAGTGACAGCTGGCTCTGCCTATCTAGAGAAAGAGCCAGCTGTACCCGCCCCCTCCCCCGTCTGATCCGCCAGTCAGGGCTGGCGGATCAGAGCGGGGTGGGGGGAATCCAGCCCCTCCCCTATCACGGCAGGAGGGCTGTGACAGGATCGAGAGGTGAGCGAACGCCGGTATGTGTTCGCTCACCTCCCGATATACCGAGCCCACCTGTGACAGTCTCATTGTCACAGGTCGGCTATAACTATGAGGTGAGTGAAAAGCACTCACCTCATAGTTCTCCTTTAACTAGCAACCACAATACCAAGAAAAGGGATGCCTGATTGTGAGCTTTCTGATGGTGTTTACAAATTTCACAAACCATATATCATGTCTGGGTCCTGTTCAGACAACAAAGTTTTCATTAATGTTCCTAGACCACAATTTGACATTAGTTAGGTGTTGAAGGGGGAAATGTATTTCTTCTCAAGGTATATAACAAATAAGTTGGCATATGAGGGTGCATCTAAGCTGCCTATGACAGTCCTTCGTCTGCAAATAGTATTGCCTTTTAAATTGTAACTAGTTATTGCTTAGTACCAGGAAAAGGCCTTCTAAGATCAGATGAGAGGGTAGGCTCATGTTTCACTGCATGCAGGCCCTCATCAGAAGTCATGCATGTAAATAGAAAAGAAATGTCCATAATGAGGAGAGTGGGATAAAAAAAACAAATAACCTATGTCAAGAGTATATAAGTGCATGGTTTTTACCAAAGACTGAAGTAAAGTACATAGTTTATAAATTGTGCAAGGGGTTTTGTAATTGAGTTTGTCACCAACACTACAGGTCTGAAAGTGGGAGGAGTAAAGCTGGCCACATACTGTTATATTTTTTTGTACAACCCACAGGCTGAATGAGAAAAATATAACAGATTCCTCCATCCACGCTAAACAGTGTGGATGGATGATTCTCCCTCTGTCAGAATAGCAGAACAGTGAAGGCACTTGTCTGGCTGCCATCACTGTGTGCCCAAAACTTTTCCATCCAGCTACTTTCGATTTTCTGATCGAAGGGTGGGATAGGGCCACCATCTGAACAAATTTCAGCTGATGCATCAAGAACCATCTGAAATTCGTATATGGCCAGCTTACGGCTTTTATGCACTTTGGTCAAACCATACATGACAGGGGTGTGTGGATCCTTAAGTTATAGAAACTCAGCAATTTCCCTAGAAATCTGATTGTTTAATGCAGTAGTGATCAAACACCATGTATGTCACAAAAAGGACCCTGTGCGATCTCAACAGGACTTGGATTGTCAGCAAAAGTCTTAGCGTCCCTTTCCAACCATGAGAACTATGGTTCTACCCTTATCCACTGGTTTGATAATAAGAGACAAGTCACTCTGTAGAAATGTCAACGTACATAATTCCTCCTTGCCCAGATTTTGGCTTTGTCTGTTCTTATTGATTGCCTCATATACCTGGTGTTTATTAGTTATTATATATGTTTCAATTGATGAATAATGTCCTGGGAGGTGGATGCGCTTGTGGCCCATGTCATATATATGTTTCACCAATTGTATGTACACTTTGGCATTTTGTTTATGTTTCTCATTGTAGAGATGTGCTTTATTCTGCATCTTTGGAATATCATGGCGGAAATATGATGTCACCATGACATCACAAGGAGATGCCTGGGGTTGCTATGGGTTATCTTGTAATATATGTGTGTTTGTAACATTTTCATGGCATTTGTTACTAAGTCCTCCTGATTAGGGGACGCTGTAAGGCCCCTAAATGTTGGCATGGCAGATTGACCTATGGAATATTACATCAGAGTTGTTAGCACAATCGTGTTAACAACTCTTTGGAGTGCTGGTGACATCTTACTATTTAAATGATTTTATGAAATTACACTTGAATATCTGCTGAAAGGACAAGTTTAACAAGTCACAGTTTTGCTGAAGACAAAAGGAGGTCTTCCTAGTAAACAGTACAGCCCTGAGGCAGGGGGTTGGATCCTGCTCCATTCCACCCAAAATGGTAAAAATAGCACTATTTTCCAACAGAAGTAAGTATATAATGAGTAGACATAAAAACATGGGAGTTGCCAGTGCTGAACTGTTTTAAAAGACGCAGGCTCTAATGCTAATATACTCATTGCATCTTTACTACCTAGTGAATCACTGACCTGTAAATAGAATACAAGTCAGAAATGCAGGATTTCAAAGCTCTCTTAGCTACATACATATTCCAGGTCACTGATTCGTTAGGAAAAAAGGATGAGCAAACCTGTCCGGGTTGGAGTCAGGTTCGCAAAGTCTATGAATGCCTAACTCCGAACCCTATTGAAGTCTATGAGAGGCGAAACTAGTTAATTTTTTTAGAAAGCTATTAGGCAAGCTATTGTTGACCAAAATTGTCAAATACAGTCATGACACATGTGCCCATGACCATTATTGGTTAATGATGTAACCCAGGATCCCTGCCGCTGTGTCTAGATTACTGCAGTGTCTGGCGTCTGTCATTTAGCGTCTGTCATTTAGCGATAGGACTGTGGCAGGGAAACATTGGTGGTGGTGGGTCATTGCACACTGTGGTAATGTAAACACAGGGCCAGGGGTACTTTTGTACCCTTTAGGTTGGCTGGGGCCAAAGGAATGAATAGAGCATGCTAAAGTTAAGTATTTAGGTATATTGGCTACACTGAGAGAAGGGGATCTTGGAAAACAAATCTACTTGTGCAGTTGTCCTTTAAGACAAACAAGGTCCAATTACATCACAGGATTTTAATATTAAAGAAATAATCAGTATACTATTATCTAAGTGTGAACATGTCAGCTCTTGATGAAATGAGAAATAAGCTTACAATGTTAGTGTTGCCCATAACAATTAGTCTGGTACTTGCCATGAATTCTGCTGAAAAACAGTGATCGCTGTAAAATGTCTTATCAGACACATTTCTTGTTTGCTTAAAACTAGTTTTTTATATGAGTAGTGGTTGGACCCAGGACCATTTTATTTATATTTGACTGTGTCCACATTGAGCATGCACCCCTCTTTCTTTCTGCTTCAGGGTAACAACATCTCCCCAAAGTGAGCAAAATGCCACTTTTGGCAGTTGTCACCAGAAAAGAGGTCTCATTCTGAGAATTATATTATATGTAATGAATTATTATTATATTATATACTCTTCTTCTACTGACACCTGTAAAACCTTAGATTTCCTATAGATAATAGTATATGCTGTACATGTGAGTGAATCTCCTCAATGGGACAAGCAGCAATAAAAACTTTGCAGAGGTTCTAAAACTTCCCTACCCTATTCAAAAACAACAAAATACACTTTGTTCTTTTTTCCCTTTTAATGAACGATTCCACCTCATTCTGGTGTAACTGGGTTTAATGCAATACCCATCAATCTCAGCTAGTACGTACAGAATGAGTGTTTGCACCGTCGAGTATCTTGTTTGCCTGTTGTGAATTCCAAAGCTACTCAGAATACTCCCAGAAAATGTTTCATCAGGCTTGTCATAAAGATAACATCTAAGAAATGAGACATCTCAGCTGATGTAAAAAATTTGTGTCACCTGACAAACCGTAGTCTGGAGACAGGCATGTCGTGCTTTGTTTTGTGTAGCCCTTTTGGCTCGGATGTTTTATTCACATTGAAGTAAGCATTACAAGTCTAATAAAATGTATAGGACTGCAAGGGCTGTAAGCTCTTGTGGTACAAACTAACATCTCCTAATGCCGCATATTCTTAGTAATGCTGTCGTCATGTGTTAAAAATAGCTTTGAACAGTAATACAGACCAGTTACTGGAGGGCAGAGAAACCATCTGTGTTACAGAAATATTCCTGCTTTCATGATTCAATTAAAGAGACCATGCCACATGTGCAGGAAAAAAATGTGTTGACTCTACACATAACAAGGACTGTACTTCCAGTGTTTTAGTTTAAAAGTAAACTCCAGGAAAACAGCTAAATACGCTATTGAAATGCATATATCAGAGCTGCTAAGTGTGTCTCTGTTAGATTCTTCTTATTCTTCTGACTTTGTTTGGTAAGTGGGACCAGGAGTAAGGGGACTTAGCATAACAAGGACACAACCAGCACAACACAGTAAAGGTTCTAACCTTCCCACATTCTAGTAGATAAAAATGTATTTATTGCTTTCTTTATCGGTTTGATAGAGCAGAAACTCTACACACAGACATTCATAGATCATCAAAAATGTCATCCCATCATGAGGAGAGAATGCGGCAACCCTGTCAGGGCGAATTGTTGATGCAGTTGAAGGAAGGATGGGCGAATTCTGGAGTCGCTGCTTTTGCAGCCAAGGCAAGTGTTGCAGGGCTTCTGCTGCCTTTTATGTCTTCTAGGGTGTGCTAAAGACAACATAGCAGAGGATCTTATTCTGGCTGTGGGTCTAATTTAACATTATTTCATGAACAAATACAAGCCATGTGATTGCTAGTGATGCCAAAACCAATCTCCCAGTGTCCACTGATATGTTACTTGCTCTGGCAACACAGCACAGGAGGCATAATGGCATATTGGCCTAAAATCTCTATTGATGGATTGCAGGTTTAAGGGTACCACTGACTATAGAAATGTAGAAAGCAGAGCAGGCTGCTGCACAACATGAATTTCAAAGTGAAAGAGCCATCTATCAGTTAGGTATGCCTGCTGATTTCGTTTAACTGCAATTCATACTTTGCAACTGACCCTTATCCGGAGGCACTGTCCCAAAGCCCTCTGTCCCCTTTTCCTCCTCAGTTGTCCCTCTTTTTGGTTAGATGTACTGATTTCTATGCAAATATTCTATTTGACTACCAAAATTGTCATTCTGCACTAAAACCTTTATCCTATCTGTTCATTTTCTTGTTTTCTATTTTGAAAAGCCAGTATAAAGTAAAAGTAATAGGGGAAACATGTGTGGGGTTAACCAATCTTTTTGGCATAAGCATTATTAATAGTCTGCATAACTGGTGGCGTGGCAAGGGTGTGTCCTTTCCTTAAATACATTGGGTGGAAATTAGAGCTGCAGCTAACGATTATTTTCAAAATCGATTAGTTGGCCGATTATTACGTTCGATTAATCGGTTAATCGGATCACAATGTACCATCAGCTGTAGAGGACTACAAATCCCTGCAATACATTATAGAGCACCATGTGTGGGAAAGTGCAGGCTTACCTGAGCAGTCTTCCAGCAACTTGCTTCTGAGATAGGGTCTGCCTGAGATAGGTGCGTCGTGTAAAGCGTGGATGCGGGTCTGGCAGCGGTGAGCGTGATTTGGGGAGGAGGTGCAGCGTGTGTGGAGCCGTGAACAGGGCCAACTGATCGGAAGCCGATTAATCGATTATTGAAAAAGTTGACAACTTTTTCAATAATCGATTATAATCGATTATGTCGATTAGTTGTTGCAGCCCTAGTGGAAATGTATTAAAACTGGAGCAGTTGCCCAAAATAACAAATCAGCTTCTATCTTCAGTTTGTACAGTTAAATAAGAACTCTGGGCAGAATACAACTTAACCCTTGCAGTGGGGATACCCCATGCGCTGCAAGGGTTAAGTGCTCATTTTTATCTAGGGTCTAAAATAACAAAGATACACTCACCCAAACCTCCGCTCTGACGGTGGAATGTCCCTGGGCATCCTCATGTCCAATACACTGTATTAAATGTGATGACTCACAGATCCTTTGACTGCTGGTGTAGAAGGGGAGAGAGGCTGAAGGGACTGCTCTAGCAACCAAACGGGACCAAAGTTCGGGTGAGTATATATTAAGTTTTATTCTACCCAGATCTCTTCTTTAAGCTTTAAAAGTAAAATACTGACACTGATTGGTTACTATGAACAACTGCTCCAGATTCTGTCATCTCCAGTTTTGATTAATTCTCTCCATCGTACTGGAAGGTGTAAATCTTTCTCTTCTCAGAAAGTTGGGAGGTATGCAATTCTTACACATCTAACTGGAATATATCTTTAAATGTAGGTTGTTATCAGATGGACACTGAATGCAGAAAACTGTCCAGCTCCCATGTTATTGCTTGGCATTCTGCCTTTGATCAGAACACAGAGTCTTCACTCTAATTTGATCTGTGGACAGACTGAGTGAAGAGCCTGCCATAGATCAAATGGTGCACGCTGTGCTCGTGTCCCTAAAAATTCCTGGTCCACTTTGGCACAAATTATGTAATTGAGCCCAAGTATTGCATCACGGGAAGGTTACATCAGCAGAACATTGCTGGGAAATCTCATCTGCAATCTAGAGATCTCAGGGAAAGGCATTTTGCTCCACTAAGATGATGTGCATGGTCACATGTCCTAGTCACATGTGCCAGAGATCCAGGAAGTAAAGGGAGATATATGTATCTGCCCTTAGTTAAAATGGCCATTGTGAGAAAAAAGACGAGGAAAAGAAAAATAAGGTATATAAAGAATAAAAAAAGAGCAATTATCTAGAAGTATCTGTTTGCAGATTGCCATTACTAAAACATTTCTAAAGGTGTGTTTGTTGTTATGTTAAAGATATGGGTAAAGTTCCTCTTTAATGCTACATCTACCTACCACCCACATGTGCACTACACTGTTTGGCATTTGAGGATTTTTGACAGAGGTAGAACTTACTATCAAGTGAACTGTTAGACTTCAATCTGCACATAGCCTAATGGAATATAACGGAAATTCACAGTATATCCATATATTAAAGAGAAATTCCAAGCAACAGGTGAAATCAATGAGTAGGAAACAATGTAAGCCCTATAAAGTTTTTTTAAAAATCCACTAATTTTACCTTAGGATGTGTTTTATATGACCCACTCAGCGAGATTCAAAAGAGCTCCTTGTAGATAGGAAGGGCAAGCCTGCTTCCTGAATTTGTGCTGCGTAACTTGCTATTTGTACCTGATGTGTCACCAATTATATTCCACCATACAAGTTAGGTTTACATCGGATTGTAACTGTGATGAAGCAACTCCACGGGACTGAAGGAAACCTGTATGAAGAGAAATGTAGACTCATATTGCTGACATTCCTTAAAAATAACAGTTGCCAGGTGGTCTTCAGTCTTAAATACTTGATCCAAGGCACTCACAAAGTATGCAGTACGAAATATAAGAGTGGGATCACATTGCCTGATATACCTACCTGTTCTGGGATAGTGATTTAGAATACGTTGAATCCAAAGGATCAGCATGATAGCCAGGATACTAGGTTTTTCAGAAGCCGATGTCAGCAATGGCAGCCTTCATATACACTATATTGCCAAAAGTATTGGGTCACCCCTCCAAATAATTAGATTCAGGTGTTCCGTGAACTTTCCTTGCTACTAAATATTCCAAGGTCAACTGTTAGTGGTATTATAACAAACTGGAAGCAAATGGGAACAACAGCAACTCAGCCATGAAGTGGTAGGCCACGTAAATGACAGAGCGGGGTCAGTGTATGCAATAATTGTGCACTGTTGTTTGTCAGGCTTAAGGCATCAGCATTTTGGACAATTTCATGCTCCCAACTTTGTGGGAACAGTTTGGGGATGGTCCCTTCCTGTTCCAACATGACTGCGCACCAGTGCACAAAGCAAAGTTCATAAAGATATGGATGAGCGAGTTTGGGGTGGAGGAACTTGGCTGGCTTGCACAGAGTCCTGACCTCAACCCAATAGAACACCTTTGGGATGAATTAGAGTGGGGACTGTGAGCCAGGCCTTCTTGTCCAGCATCCGTACCTGACCTCACAAATGCACTTCCGGAAGAATGGTCAAACTTTCCCATAGACACACTCCTAAACCTTGTGGACAGCCTTTCCAGAAAAGTTGAAGCTGTTATAACCCAATGTTGAACCCTACGGACTAAGACTGGGATGCCATCAAAGTTCCTGTGCCTTTAAAGGCAGGCATCCCAATACTTTTGGCAATAGTGTATATTCCTCAATACAGGCTTCTTTTTGTACTAACATGACAGCTCATGCCTAATGTCTGGAAGAAGCCTGAAGTTGGTGTATATGGAAATAGTTATCCTGCATTACAACTAGGCAACCAAATGATGTTCCCAAATGCCTGGATGAAAAATGTACCCCTTAACAGGTATGTATCTAAAAGACTTCATATTTAGCTTCTTTTTGTACGCGTACCTTTCATTTATGAAAACACACAATTAAAATGTTTCTTTCTGTACAAATCCATACCATATTTATTTACATAATCAACTTTTCTTACTTAAACATCAGCATATACGGAGGTCAGCATCCATTAAATGTTTCCATAAACCTTAGACCAGGGGTCAGCAACCTGCGGCTCTGGAGCCGCATGGGGCTATTTCATCCCTCTGCTGCGGCTCCCTGTCCAGGTGTTTAGTCCTAAAACAGCTGTTACTGAAATGTCACTTCTATCCGATTGTGAGTGGGGTGGAATGTGAGATCGCACTCACAGAGTTGGATAGAAGTGACATTTCAGGACCGAACAGCTGTTCCAGGGAAGATCAGTTCCTTTGCACATACGATTTGCGATGCTGATCTGCCCTGGAACAGCTGAGAAAGCGTTGGAATGCTTGACCTAATGGCGGTCACACATTCCACCGCCAAAAAAACGGGCGGGATTACATTGAAATGTGTGACCACGTCACCGGTCACACATTGTAACCTAGTCACAAACTTTGATAGAACACCGCCATCAGGGGGTACGACCGGTACCCATGTGAGGGGTCCGGGCAGCCTGGGGGGCCTCTTACATGAGTATCAGCTGTACCAGGGCGGCATGGCAGAGGTGACAGGGGAGGGGGTGGACGAGGCCATGCCCCAGCAGCAGCAGGTAAGAAGAGTTGGGAGAAGGT
This sequence comes from Nanorana parkeri, assembly GCF_000935625.1. Taxonomy (NCBI): domain Eukaryota; kingdom Metazoa; phylum Chordata; class Amphibia; order Anura; family Dicroglossidae; genus Nanorana; species Nanorana parkeri. The sequence continues at coordinate 328,405 of NW_017307471.1, read as the reverse complement.
ACAAGGAAAGGGACCCCGGCGACCAGCCCACCTGAGGCCCTGCAGAGCCCACTATAGAGAGTCTCAGATGGGCTGTGCAGGATCTATGGTGTGCTCTGCAGGGTCATTCTCAGGTGGGCTCTGCGGGATATTAGGTAAGCCCTGAGTCCAGTGCGTTACTAAGCCCTGAGTCCAATACGTTGCTAAGCCCAGAGTCCAGTGCGTTACTAAGCCCAGAGTCCAGCGCCTTACTAAGCCCACATAATATACCTCTATACATAGCATAAAGGTAAAAAACGATATATGCAGTGTTATCTTCATTTTAGATGTCAAAAGGGTTTTGTGGCTCCCGGTGTTTTCTTTGCTGTGGGAAACGGGTCCAAATGGCTCTTTAAGTGTTTAAGGTTGCTGACCCCTGCCTTAGACAGAGTTCTGTGTGCATTATCCAGCCCGTCACCAGAAGGATCACTTTACTCATTGATGCTCCGTCATTCACACCCCACTCAAATATTAAGCAGCCAGCCCACTCAGCTGTCAGCTCTGATGCCAACACTGGGCTGGGTAAAAGGATGGGGTTACAGTGAAACTCACAAGATAACAAAGAAGCAATACCTATGAAGCTGATATGTGCCGAATCATGAATACCATATGAGTCATTAGTGAACGTACTAATGACTTTTCATTCTGCCCGTATATTAACCCCACGCACCCCACAACAGGGACTACTGTAGTGTAATGCAGTAGACAGTTTAATCCTCCACTATAGAAAGTGTTAGATAATGAAGTATGAGTAGCTATACCACAAGTCCCAGAGTGTCTGTACCTCTGAAGTTTTCTGTATACCAGCATATAACCCAATCTGTGGCATTTCATGGATCAAGTCTCAGCATCTCCCACTGTCACACAACTTCTAATATTTAAATCCTCATGCGCATTTATTTTATATCACTTGTATGGGGGGACAGGTTCAACTGGTATTGGCAGCAGTAAGCCATGCCTGAAACAGGAACAGTTCAAGCAGGTTTGTCCTGCACTTTTATTCAGCAAGGCAGCAAACAAGCATAGTTTCAATGCAGAAGGGCTTTCTACAATACGTCCATAGCATAAAACAAACAAATCATCTACTCATAAGAGCCATTAACTAAACTCATGGCAGTTCCAGACTTACACTCATGAATGGGGCAGATTGCATAAGTTTCAGAAATTGCTCCATGAAACTCATGCAAATAGCTGCGGAGGCACTGTGAAATGCAATTGCAGTTGCCAGCGTCGCGGTTGTCAGCATGTAAGTGCATTTGCAGCAAACACCTGCCCTGGACGCAAACAGAAACTACACCTGGTACAGTCATAGCTAAAACAACCCTGGCCAATCAAAGCTCTGCCAGCACACTGAATTATCTCTAAACCGCTAACTAGGGATGCACTGATACCGTTTTTTTGATATCGAGTACGAGTACCAATATTTTTTTCCAGTACTCACCGATACCGAATTCCGATACGGGAAGTCCCATTAGGAAAGCCGGGTGGCGTGTAATGACTCAACGCCTGGCTTCCTGATTATAGCTGGGAAGCTGGCTCCACGCCCACTCATCACCAGGTGACGAGGAAGCATGGAGCCGGCTTTCTGGCCAGGGGGTAGGTAATGACTCACAGCCTGGCTTCCTGATTGGCCAGCTTCCCGACCAATCATGAAGCCGGACGGCAAGTCATTACACGGCACCTGGCTTCCTGATTGGCAGAGAAGCCGGCTCCATGCTCCCTCGTCGCCAAGTGGTAAGGAAGCATGAAGCCGGTTTCCCTGCCAATCAGGAAGCTGGGCAGCGTGTAATGACTGGCTGCCCGGCTTCTTGATACCGGAAGTTCCGGTATCGGGATAGGCATTAGGAGCATTTAGGCGAGTAAATACGCGATATCGGTACCTATACTAGTATCGGTGCATCCCTACCGCAAACTGTAAAACAAATGTTGAAGGATTCAAAGCATTAGTTGCTGTTTGAAGCCATCACTGCCCTCGGCATGCCATAGCTGTCACTGTTAAGGCCAGAAACTGACATAGCAGACATCTTAAAGCACAGTGGACACAGACAATCATTCTAAAGCTGGGTATTCAAGGTTCTATATTATTTTGTTCAACCCACGAGCTGAACAAAAAAGTAGAATTGATTCCTCCATCAAGCATTGATGGACAAATTCCCCGCTGTTTCCTTTGTATTATGACAGTGGCAACTGGCGGGCTGAACACCCGCGGGCTGAACAGAAAAAAATAGAACAGATTCCACTATGAGCGCTTACAAGAGTTCATGTTTCCTATGTTTCCTGTGTATTGTGACAGTGGCCGGCAGCCGCTGTCAAAATACCTGAACGGAGCTAGCAGCTGATTGGTTTCTAGCTCAATTTGGCCTAGAATTTTCTGACCTGCTCCTTCAATCAGCTGATGGAAGGATGCTGTGCAGAAGGGTGTGGACAGCAGCACCTAGGCAGTGAATTTCAGTCGGTTCATCAAGAACCAGCTGAATTTCGAAGTATGTATAGCCTACTTAACTGTATGGTACAGGAGATCAGATCATTTGTAAATAAGAGGCCTGTCCTGCTTCAGAAATTATATATTTAAAGTGCATTTCCACTTTTGCAGCCAAATTGGGATAACACCCATAAGATATTTGTACAGGTTCCCATTTATATCGCATAAGCTAAAAAAAAAAAATTTAGAAAAATGCTTCTTGCAATTTAAATTGATTTTACTTGGGTTGGGGTTTCTTGGCTTCTTAAGGGTTACAATTTCTAATTGCTTTTTGTAATTCTAAGGATCGGCTGTGATGAGTTAAAGGATTACAACCCTGGCTTCTGCATTCAAATGTTAAAGAGAGAAACACAATCCTCAAATTTCAGTTCTAAGTCTTTCTATAAAGGACACAGATCACTGTAAAGATGCTAAAAAAAAACTAGATTCAGCCATGTTGCCTGCTGCAACAAAACATCTTAAAGATAAGACATATTTTTTTTAAATTATTTTTCCTTATGCTGTGTGAATAGAAACACATAACATTTTCTCAAATTTGACTGCAAAAGTGGAAATACACTTCAAGATCTAAAGACCTGTGACACTAGGATGGCTTTAAATGGCCTAACGTCACCCCTCCCCAATTTATTATCCAAGTGGAACATTCAAGAGCGGTGGGGTCTTTTAGGGTTATACTATAGGGCCACAAGAAGTGCTTTAAATATAGGACGCCAGACGTCAACACAACAGAAAAAGATTTGCTTAAACCAGAATTACTCATACATCACACTATACAATTAGAATACAATTCAAGTTATACCTAGAAACCTATAGTTACCTTTAAAATGATTACAATAAATCAGTACAGCCTACATTTAAATCACAGAATCAGCTCCACATTACCTTGACCACGCTGCTTTATCTTTGATTGTATTCGCTTCTAAACAACAATATGTAACAGAGGAAGCAAGCCCGGGGCAAAGCATGATAGTGCACAGAAACACATTCTGGATGATGAATGTTAGATCCCTGTATCCTTATCAATACCAAAGAGGTCAAAGATGATGTTCAATAAACAGGCAAACAGAAACTAAGAAAATATCTATGTATGAACACATCTAACCTGCTTTCTATTTTATGATCTGCCCTTTGCACTGGGAATTGAAACAGATGTGATGTCAGACAGCTACATGCCTGGGCCATACCTGTCTCTCAGAGCTTCAGGAAGCATTTGCTGGTAATAGTGTACTGTTAGAGACCTCTAGTAGCAAACATAATGTGATATGTACAGTATTAAACCAAGTACCAAAGCATATGACTTGTAACCCTTTGGCTGTAGAGGATAGAGCCTCTCCTGTATGTCTAGTTTCATACCAATTAACCACTTTTGTTTTCCTCGAGTCTGAATGACTGTAAGAGGAGCATTAGGTGCCATTCACGTACGAGGTTTACAGAAAACAGCGTGGAACGCAAACGCGCAACTTTTTACATACGCGCGGATTCTGCGTATTACTATATAGGCCTAAAGTTTAAGTATATAAAGCCTAAAGAATATAAAGCAAATATAACTTATTAAGTAACTATATTGTCAAGCTGTGATTTCATAGAGAAGTGAGTATATTTTTCAGAGTATACTCATCTCTGAGTCTCAAATCTATTGTTAGAAAATAGAAGCTTTCACAAAAATGAAACAATTGTATGTGGTCATCACACAGCCACTTTTATTGTCCAATGTCTCTATTTCAGTTCAATAATGCAGCCAACACTGAAAGGATAAATTATGATCCAAAAGCTGTCCATAGTGCCTAATGAGGGCAAGGCTAATGCAAGAAGGCATGGTCAGCCTCCACAATAGTAATATTTTGTATGTACACTAACTTCTAACTGAACTTAGAAAAGAGTTAAATCATAAAAATACATTCAAGCACCTTAAAGTGACATTAAACCCTCAGATTTTTTAACATAAAACAATACTGTAATGTGTGCCTTACTGTAATCCATGGTTGTTTCCCTTCTCTTTGCTGTTCTTCCTTTTAAATCTGTATCTGTTCTCATGCTCTGCAGAACCTCTGTTTTGCAGCAGACTGCCTTGTCTGGGGAATAGATACATGGTGTCTGTGTATAGGTTTGTATAGGCTAACTATTGAGTTTAGTGTCACTTTAAGATGCCTGCAAAAAAATTAACTGCATACTAACTCTACATCTGTGTTTATTCAGTCCTCGGCCTTTCCTATGATTATGTGCCCAATACCTTGTGAACTATGAGGTGAGTGGAAAGCACTCACCTCATAGTTCTCCTTTAATGCATATGGATTATAAATCAATACAACTTGTAATAACAAGATGCTAAAGAAACAATATAGGTTTATAAAATGATATTTTTCAGCTGACTAGTATTATTATATAGCACTATGGTAATATAGTTTATTTGGTGAGTTTTGGGAGTCTCCAAAAAAGAAGAAGAAAACACTAATAGTTATAACTAAGGAAAAGCATCACTTTGCAGACCCCTAAAATAAAAAATGTTAAGTGTGAAATCAGAAAAGTTTCAGATGTGTTTTGTCTATTTGTCTAACTCACAGATGACACGGATGACTCATAGGCCCAGAACTCCAAAGATACATTGGGTGGGATTTGCTTCAACCGTGTGAAAAATTTTCCAGTTACCATAGAAACACAAGAGGTTTAAGCCTAATGAGTGTGCAACCTGAAGATGCCTAATTAAGTGGCAGGAACCTGTAACCAGACATGCTTAGTTTCTGTCCCCAAGGGCCAGCAACAAGTTTGAAATTATTCATGTACCAGCTAAAAACAGGTGAGACTGAAAAACACACCAGCCCACCTTTTCCACTTCTTGATCTTACTTTCAATTACTGCTGAATCTACTTAACCCCACTGTAACTCAATGCTCTGTGCCCAAACCTACCCTGGACCTGTGTATTGAACCTGAAGAAACGATCACAGCTAAACAAAACTTTTAAAACACATCTTAGTTATATAAGGAGGAATATTTGGGCTTTTATTAATGTGAGGTTTTTTTTTACTGGCAGGTTACTAATTAGCATTTTTTAAAGTCAGCTCCACCAGTGTCTTATTTGCACCTGTGATGGAATCACAGGGGTCACCAAGCTCTACATCCTCAAAGCTGGAGTGCAAGAGGGTTTCCTGCATAACTTCCTCCACATATAGAGTCCCCTATTGGATATCAGTATTGCAGAGACTGATAGGGAGGGGAGGCTATCTCCAGTGCAGAGCAGGGACACAATGCTGCAGTGACTTTACTGCTGATCCCTCAGCATTGTCACCCAGTGGAAGGAAAAGGGAACCACTGTCAGAATCACCAGATATTTAATATTGGTAATCTTAATTAACTTAATGCATAACTTTAAGGGGTTTATTGCAAATTGCTAGCAGGTAGGCTTTTATTGCAGACAAGGCTCTATCAGGGTTATTCACAAAAGGGTGAAGAGTTTGGAGGAGGCAGAAGTGAACAATCTAGGATAACATAGCTGAACTGGAAAGTGAATCTAAGGAGCATTTTCCCAAATCAGCTATTTTGGCCTAGATTGTTCACTTCTCCTGCCTTTTCCAAACTCTTCAAGCTTTTGTGAATAACACTGTATATGTTACATCAGCCCAGGCCAATCAGAATGGCTAAAGACATCAAACATTGAAGAAGACCCATAAAAGATGTCAGCATAGGTGACGAAGTGGTGAAGTAGAGTGAGGACATTGCATTGCTGGAAGGGGATGCTATGGGAGGTAAGTGACTATAATGTGAAAATATGCTGTATCAAAAAGAGCTAATATATTTATTTGTGCTGTAAGATTGCTTTAGTGCAGTATCCCCTACTGTATTTTGAAACAATATTCGCCCAGTATTTTTCTTTGCTTTTAGGTATGGATTTATATTAATAATTCTTACAGATGGGCAACAAGGATGCCCCAAATGAAAGTTAAAATCTTAAATTCTGTAACCTAAATTTAAACTTTTTTAGATAATTAATAATCATTATCAATAAGTAGTCATGGGTGAACCAAGCAAAGTTTGGCTTGCTGTACGTTTACTGAATCCAGCTGGAAATCTGCAAATACCAAACATAGTGCTCCTACCCCTTTAAAGTCTAAGAGAGCACTGGAAATTTTCAAGGCCAGTTTTCAGGCTTGTGGTAAAAAATGTTAAATACGAGGGCCACATTGTATATTTTCGTAGTCCAAGAAAAATCAGTTTATAAATGAATGAATACAATTTTAATGAATGAATAAATCCAGGAGTGCCCAGCAGAGTCCATACTTACATCCAAGAGTGCACATTAGTGTCTCCCCCTTACATCGAATGTATCCACCGCCAGCCAGCTGGGGTTGCTGTGGATCAGATAAAATGCTGTAGTTGATCCCTGGTCTAGGGGGATTGGAATAAACAATAACAGTAACAACAGCTTGCGTTCTCCTCCACTCTCTGACACTCCAGAGATGTAGGTGGGCCCTCAACGTCCTTTTTCACAATGCAGGATCACTTGTCCTGCATTGTATGTGATGATGTCGGAGAGTTATGAGGGTCAGGCAGTGAAGAGAAGTGGCTTTGGGGGACTGCCCGTATGAAGAGAAGGTAATTTGTGTGAGCGAGGAACAAGGCAAGTATTTCACTGCATGTCCATCCCCCTAAACAGAATGAGCATTTAAACCTTGCAGTGTGAGGAGAGGCACCGCTAGAAGGGTAACTTTTTGTTCGGCCCGGAGTTCAGCTTTAAGATCTGTATGAATAATGTTTTAAAAATGTGTATGTGTTTTTGAAACTGGAAAACTGCTGGTATGCAAATTAGCTGATCTCCTAAACCAGACAAGCAGAATAATTTATTGTGTCTACTCTACAGTAAGGTCATTAGGAAATAGTGGGGGGAATTCCACTGACAGCTATAACACGCTGAGGAGAAGGAAAGAATCCTCTATTTTTTTAAATATGTATCTACCTGAATGCCAGGCATGGGCCACCAACAGTCCTTGTTAAATTATTGTTTTTCTGCCATTTCAACAGGATTGTGGTATTTAGGAAGTTTGGATGGACTTTAATAAGGAGATAAAAATAATAACTTAATAATAAAACACCTAATTGTTAATTAGCACATTAAAGCAGTCTGAAAAACTAGAAATTCAGATTTGAGCTACGATGGAATATATTATTATTTATTACATTGTGGCATTTTTTTATGATATATGATATAACATTAGGTGCCATATATTATGTGGAAAACTACATAGCTGGTGAAATAAATAATATAAACTACTAACAATATTCTGTAGCAATAGATGGAATACACGAATCATATAGACTATAATAACAGGTGGGATATGTAATATGGCAGTATTGCCATCATTTAGGTCCGGTGCTTACTTTTTTCTAGTGGTACAGATTTCCAGTGGTTGTAGAGCTGGATCTGAATAAATTAAGCTATGTCTTACGCATGCCACTCCAATACTTCTTGGCAGCAAGCTATTTAGTGCCTCTGGGCTGGTGGGGGTCCACCTTCTAAAGTACACCCAATGATGAAGAGCATCTGGACTGCTATCAGTATGGAAGGGAGCCCATCCACTCATGACCCTTTTGCTATGGAGATATGGATTTATTTGCCTAGTGTGGCAGATGGGTCACATACACGAGCATACTTTTGTAAAAAGTCTATGTAACTGCAGGGATAAAAAAAAAAAATATTGTCATACTGCTTCCTAATATCCAGAGACTGCTTCCTAATATCCAGAGACTTTTTATCTATGACTTTTTACTCCTATCTATGATCAGCTTAAGCAAAGATTGTTCAATGAAATGCTTTAAATTTGCACTCCACATGTAACAAATAAAGCATCTGAATTCAAATAAAAGCTTACTGTATATGTCAGTTCTGAATATGCACCAGTGTTTGAATCATCCATGTTTTGGCCCATCAAGCCAAGCAAGATCATGGGGTTGATTTACTAAGCTGTTCACTTTGTAAGGGAATTCACAATTTCCAGTAAAAGTTTCCCTTAGCTTAATGAATGTGGTGAAATTCACTTGTCAAAGAGTACCCAAACATGTGCAAGGAAAATGACGAAAGATTTTTTACATGCACATGATTGGGTGATGGAAGTCAGCAGAGCTTCATCTCATTCACTAAACCGAGGGGAAACCGACCCTGCAAAGTGGAAATTAGATTGCAAGTTTAGCATCCTGTTTGTCTTTAGTAAATCAACACCAATATGTTACTGCAATGTCTATAAAGCTCAATAAATAGAAAATCCTATGTAGACATCTCCTCCCAATGGCTTTGGCAGATGGAGAGAGCCAAAACTTACTCTGCTGCAGTACTAAAAAGATATAAAAGTCATGAGCCGATAACTAAACTGTTCAACATTCACCCAAATCTGCAATATAATCTTAAGAATTGAGTAAACCTTTTAAAACTAATAGGAATATGGCCTTATTCCTATTAGTCTTATAAGAACCAGCATGATACAATTTTCTGCAGAGTTTGGCAATGACAGAGGCATGCACTTCTTTCATGACATGTTCCTTTAAGTTAAAAAAAAAAGTTTGTAGGTAATAAAAACCTAGCTATTTCTGTCTTATCTGGTTGAATGACCTGCAGAGGAATCAAGCAGTTCATAGCAGCTGTCAGTTTCCCTGTTATTTCTGCCAACAACAGACCTAAACAGATGACTTCCACAACACACAGCAAAGAATATAATATTCCAAAGACAAAGCACCAGTGTATTGCCCCCGTGACCGCAGGTCCTAGGAAACTTGAGAACTATCACAATACAAGAGGTTTTCTGGAATTGGAGTGTCAGTCATCCTTGGCTTTAGTCATTCTGTAATTTATCAGCATCTGGAGTCAGCTGGATAGCACGGCATGAATGATAGTGCTATGACTATTAATGAATCCCAGTACAGATGCTTATTACTCAGTGAAAACTAAGCCTTTAGCCCTTGACCCTTCCCAGACTTGCATTCATATTATACAGTTTGTTATATATTTAATAGCAGCCAGCTCATTGCTGGGATTTTTTCTGTCATCTTGAAACTACTGACAGGTTTATTCACAAAAAGGTGAAGAGTTTGGAGAAGTCAGGAGAAGTGAACAATCTAGGACAACATAGCTGAATTGGAAAAATTCTGTAATTCAACTCACTTTCCAGTTCAACTATGTTGTCCTAGATTGTTCACTTCTCCTGCCTTCTCCAAACTCTTCACTCTTTTGTGAGTAACCCCCTGAGTCCAACAAAGTATCCTGTATTTCTAAACTACACAACTTGGAGATCCGTATATCCTGCCGTATAAACTAACATAATTAAAAAGAAAAAGTCTATAGAAAACATTTTGTTCATGTTAAAAGAAATATATCTTTCCAATTATATAAAAAAAAAGTTTATTTAAAAAAATATATCTAAAACCAAAACATTTTTTTACTTCCATTTGTGTTCCTAATGGGAAGATTCCTCAATGGGGACACTCTTCCTGTGACAACTAAGAGGGGAATTCCATTACTTTGAAAATGAAATGGGCAGTTTCATTTCCTTTCTGAAGTATTACATTGTTTAATATTATTTTAGAAAGCAATAGGAGAAGTAGAAAAACCCCCAAGAACACCTATGCTGTAGCAGAAAGAAAGTGAAAGACTGACTGGCTGGACTGATCTATCAAAGATACATGTTTGGAGAAGGGACAGACTTAAAAAGGAGAACTATGAGGTGAGTGATTTTCACTCAACCTCATAGTTCGAGCCGATGTATGACAATGAAACTGTCACACGTTGGTTCAATAGATCGGGAAGTGAGCGAACACATACCGTCGCTCGCTCACTTCTCGATGATCTCCCTGCAGATAGCCGTGAATGTCATTCATGGCTCCCTGCAGGGATTCTCCCCCTCCCCACTCCGATCCTCCAGCGCTGACTGGCGGAACGGACCGGGCGGGCACAGCTGGCTCTGCCTCTAGCTAGGCAGACCCCGCTGTCACTCACACAGCTGGGTGGATCTCGACAGTAATGCCGGGATCCTTCCCGGCTGCGGCGGTCTTAGTATTCCGCGAGCTGTAGCTCACGATATACTGAGCATTGGGTCACGGGAGGACGCTAGTTTATGTTCTCCCGTGACCCTTAGAAGAACTATGGGGGAAAACACTTACCCCATAGTTCTCCTTTAAAGTGACATTAAACTGGTCTGCAGACACAATGTTTACCTGCCACTCTGACCACCGCCCCCAACGTAACCAAATGAGATGCCGTCTGAGGTAGCATGCTCAGATTGCCTCATTAAATGGATGGCCCTGATGATCAGGAACATTTTTGATCAAGGACATCACCGCGGTTCCCTGGCGCTGTTTTGACATTCCAGCAGTGCTAGGGAATAGTCACTTGTGATGACATATCAGCAGAAGCGGATCATTGTGGTGTGGGTCATCCTATCGGTGGGTCATTATTCATCGTGAGTAACATTGAATCTACCATCGCTGTGCCACGTGATTGACATTGGCTTTACTCATCTCCCCATGCATTTTTTAACAAATGCTTGCAAACTGACCTTGAAAAAGGCCAGGAAAAAAAAAGATCTGTCGCCCATAGACTTCATTGAAGTTTAGCATTTGAAGATTTCCTGTTGGGTTCAGCAAACATATACATATACAACACAAACTGTTTAAAAAGTCAAAGTAAATGATAGAAAAAGTTTAGAAAATACTAAAATGGTAATGTGTTAAAAAAGAGTAACTGGAGTCAGGGGTGTGTTTGATCACCCCAGCCATACAACAATCAAAAACTTTTGGTTGCCCTTTATGACAGAATTCTGTTGAAGTACAATATGAGCTTATCGGAAGAGTTGTCAGAGGATGTCTGAGGCCAGGTGCACAATTGGGCGATCCCGCGACGCGTGTCCTGGGACCATGCGTTTGTACATAGCGTTTGCTGCATGTCCCCATTGATTATTAATGGATTTATATCTGCGTGGCAAAGGCTGAAAAAAGTTACATGTACCTTTTTTCACGACAGGCGACGCATGTTTTTTCAGCCGTGATTGTGCGTGATTGCGCAACTGGGCCGCAACTGGGGTGCCATTGGAAAAGAATGGATTTAAAAATGCAATTTTCTCCCATTAGGCCACAGTCAGGCAAATAGTTAAATGTAAAATATTAAGCACCATTGCTACTTTTCCAAAAAGAGCCATATGAGGACACACTGTACAATACTCAGACTGGTGACAAAGAACACTAGGGTGACAGCTGATGCTTTGCAGACATATTCTGCATTTAATAATATCTATGATTTTATACCTACAATTATAAAAACACTGATCCAAAATGGGGTCTTCACGGGAGCTTGCCACAGTGAAAAAAATAAAGAATTCCCATCTCAAGTGCACAAAAGACCACTTGCACGTTCTATAACACTACTGGATTAATGATAAGTTAAAAAATAAATAAGCTAAAAATAAAAATGTAGACAGATCTCTTTTCAGAGAATACAAAACACTACATTATAACACCAAAACCATATTCAAACTGTGAAGCATGGTGGAAGAAGTATAATGGTGTGGACTGGTTTGCTACCTCTGGCCTTGGTAACTTGCATTAATTGAAGGACCAAGGAATCATAAATAAAGTCAGAAAATCCTGCAGTACAATGCCAAGCCATCTGTCTGAAGTAAAAAATATACATTAAATGAAACTATTTTGTATACAAGACAAATTAACTAACCTCCTGACCACTGCACAAGTGTGATAATCAGCTATAAAATATTTGGTGGATGGTAATACCAAAAAAGAAAGTTTCTATAAATATTTACATACCTTTTCCATCACTGAGCTTATTGCAACCGCCGTTTCCCAAACCTGTCAAGGCACACTATCAGTCCATTTGTTGCAGGTTACCTCCCATACACTGATGTTATGAAAGCATAAAATGCTGGTGGGATGTGATGCGATATGTTCAATAAAGATATGACAATGTAAAAGACTGGCTGTCAAAGGAGATAAAGGCCAGATCACATTTCAGGAGCCATTCATGCAGACATGTGTGGATGTGCATTCACAAACTTTTCCTCTCAACTGTATATTACTAGAAATATCATTTTGAAACGTTTTGCCAGCCGATTTGTTCTGTGTGCCCTACGATTTGTCTAGCCTTGCAAATAATTTCTCAGAATGCTGATAGAATACAAATTTTGGCCAATAATAGGGTATTTTAGTGACACTATTTCCAAAAATGTAAATTGGTATCAGTTTGTAATTGTCCAGAAGGGCAGAGTATTCCACATAAAAATCTGTAAAAGTGTAAACTGACCTCCCGCTCTAATCTGAGATTGGGTAATTGTCAATTTTAACAACAAACTAAGGGAATGCACCAGAATATTGCCTAGAACGCATATATTTAGTACTCCAGTGAGGTTTTTGAAACCACAGTCCTCAGCATAAAGGACTGAAGCATTTCTGACAACCAGGTACTCACTGTATTGTTTTATCTAGGTGCAAAACATTGATTATAAACTGGTTCATGATATGTAATAACTCCTAAAGAGTTATGTGTACCAAATGGCTTCTCTTTTAGTAATATAGGACAATACCCACCCAAAATTCTTTAGTTTTTACGTTTGGACATAGTGGAAAAGACTTAGATCTTCTGTCACGTAATTTCTTTTTTTTTGCTGATTCATTTTACTTTCTATCATGGTGACACCAGGTCATGAGACATTTACCATCAGTTCCTATCCCAGTTTTGGTACAGAATAAGCAGGAAGCAGGGAAATCTCCACAATTTGAACACAGATAGCAATACCAGTCCTGGATGAAGTTGTATGTTAAAAAGGGTCGAGGTTGTTCCTGAAGTGTTATAAATATTGTGACAGTTTACCATCCGCCAGTAAGGATCAGCAGATGTAGAAAGAGACAATATCATCCATGTCCTGTCATCTTCGGACAGTAAATTATGGTGGGTTTAGAACCCATTGGCTTCTCAAATACTTTAACGACACCAGCGGTAAGATCTCAGAACTGGAGATTGTGCCTCTGTTTTAGGTGGACTATACCCTTTACTCTTAAATGCCCCAAAAATAGCTAACGGCACTATAAACTGTGCACTATTATTTTGTAATTACTAATGGATCACTGTGTGCAACATATCCTTCACGGGGATGAACACACAGAAAATTAGCCAAATACATCCATATTTCTGACAGATGAGGATACAGGGTCTAATTCTCATATTTTAAAAGCAGTTCTCAGCAGAATACTCCATAGGAAAGCTTTATTGACAGAAAAGATATACACTATCTCTGTACCTTAGCCACAGGCAGAGCAGAGATAGAAATTCAGAGTAACTATATGTAAGGAGCAGCCTGAGTCTTAGTAAAGCTGGCATTGTCACGAAAGGAAGATGCATTGTCTCTTGATGTGAAGCAATTGTCCTGAGAGAAAAACCAGACACACATTGTGTTATGCTGTATACATGTGGTTGGCTAGGTTTAGTCAGGAGCAGAAAAGTATTGTTTCAACACAAATGTATGCATTTCATATATCCTGTGCCGCCTATGTAACTTTTTTGAAGAAAAGTATTTTGCTTATGCAATGCAAAGGAGCTAGTTCCCTTTACTTTACATGTGTTTAAGGGCTCATACCTGCGGCTGGGCTGTGCTGGCCATTTTTTTTTCAGCGCAGCATGAATGTAAGACAAGGCAATTGCCTTATCATGGATGTTGACAGCTCACACCAATATGTTCCGGTGAGGTGCGCTTAAAAAAGGACGCCATGCAGTCCTTTTTTAAGTGCACCTCAGTGAGATGTGATACAACCGAATTGCACTGTGGTGACCCCATAGAACCTAATTAAATGTTACTTGTGACATTTCAATAAAGTTCTAACAAAAAAAGCAATGCGGCTCGATTGAGTGTATCCCAACTCATTCTGAGCCTGATGAAGGGGTACCCTTGAGGCCCCGAAAGCGCTTGTAACTGAATGGCAATGTGTCATTAAATGGACTTTTGCTGAATTACTTATTGGTGTGCTGGTGACATTTTTTTCTACTCTTGTGTTGTACACGGTGCCGTCCGTGGTCCCTACAAGCACCCACCTGCTTCTGCAGGTTTACTTTTGTTCCGGTAAGGAGTGCAGCTGGTTATCTATTTCCATTGTGTCCGGGCACATGCACACTACCAGCTGTGCGGTTGAGTGTGCTGCTGGTGTGAACAAGCTCTAATAATTTCCTATTTGCTCTAATTGACCCACAAATTATTTTGGCATATAGCTTACATCGAAACTGCTTCTATTTATTTTTTTATTTAACTTGTTATAAATATTTATATATTGTAAGATAAGGGTCATTGTAGGGTATGTGTTATTAGGAGTGTAAATAGTAGAGGGAATCAGAGACAGTTCCCAGTGTGTTAAGAAATCAGGAAGCACAATATCATATTGGGGGGAGCAAAAAGATAAAGCTCTTGATTCACTATATGTGAGTGAAACAGTTGAATGTAATATGTGTGATTACATGTGAATACAGTTATACGGCACCCACAGGGATCGGTAGATGCCGGATAACTGTACTCTCAAGCAACCCCCTCCCCCCACAGCGCCATTCATTTTCCGGCTAGATTCCACAGCCAGCAGGTGAATGTAGACAGCGAGCAGTGGGCGGGAGCAATAGCCAGACTACTATTGGCTATTTCAAATTGCAATGGCCAATAGCAGGCTGGCTATTCCTCCCCATTGTTTACATTCTGCTGCCGACCTCGGAATCTAGCCACCGGCCAGCAGCAAGATGTAAATAGAATTTCAAAGTAAATTTAGTTGCTAACAAAAAATTTTAGTGACCCCCCCATGTCACTAAAGTGCTTTCAGGGGGGCTTCTGCGTGCTCTCTTTGGCATGTTCGCCATCGCTGGCTTAAAGTATATCTAAATCCAGATGTTTTTTAGTTTGTGATAGAGAGAGAGAGAGAGAGAGAGAGAGAGAGAGAGAGAGAGAGAGAGAGAATAAAACAATGAATTACTTTTGACTGGCGAATTACAACAAGACATTTTGCTCAAAGAGACAAAACACTCAGATGTGAACATGGCTATAGAAATTAATGGAGTTTTTTGGGTGTTTTGCTTGAAAAAGTGCTACAGAGTGCTTAGTGTGAATAAGGCCAAAAGCATATCCCTGCAAAAGAAGACAGCCTGTGTCTCCTACCTTCCCTCTGTTACAACCTACATCAGACTCTTCAGCATTTTAAGGAGTCTCCTACCGCATGCTGTGGTTCCTCTGCCCAACCCTACATCACTGCTGTGTCCTGTAGTGAGGAAAGGGTTGGAAGATGGAAACACATATCAAGGCAGGTTACACATGCATCTGACACTCCAGGAAGTGTTGAACGCTGAAGACTCTGACAGAGGCTGCAAAAAATCCAAAATTTCCAAGACTGTACTGGATTGGTATAACTCTCTTAAGAAGCAACACCATTTTCAGATGCTCTATCTGGCCAGTGTGCCAACAGCTGCATTCAGGAAATGTGAAGAGCCAAGGCCATGGTAGAGGCAGGGAGGTACTCTGTGTTGGGCACCAGACATAGTCTTCTGCAGCAGTGAAGGAAGTTGTAATACTGCTGTAATCTCTGCAAAGATACCTTAGGTACCATTGTTATTTGTGCTTGGGATGGATGCCCATAGCATAGGTGAGCTTTTTGCTGACATAATACCCTTTCTGTAAACCTTCCCTTATTTACATGGCTATCACTAATGAACACTGGTGTTTTTGCTGTTGTACTACCTATGTGGACATACCCATCTGAAGCAAAACAACTTTCAGAAGATGCTTCTCTCATTCCACATGTACATCTATTGCTCAGTGCATATCAATTTAACTCAACATTGTGAGGGATGCTGGCAGGGTATTTAGCTGAATAAACAAGTAACAGTAAGGAATTGTGCAAAATTTTCCAACCCGCCAAATTTTCTTGTACAGTGTAGATCTCCTAACACTAGTGTTTTTCATATAGGGTAATAGTAATCTGAATGCACCATAATCAATTAAGCCAGGCCACCATAATCAATTAAGCCAGGCCACTGCAATACAACTAAGTTCAAAGCATATGACAGAATAACTTGTGGTAAAACTATCAACAACTTCTCTTGATTAAACCCATGTCAGTGACTCCTTGCTGTATGATAAAATCAACCCCATAAAACTGCACACTTAACAATGAATGCCGAATGGATAACGCTGCCAGAATTCTAGCATGTTATAATGACTTCCTCTTCACAAGAAGCTTTTTCTTTACAAAACTACTTCCTAAATCTGTATGCTAACTCAAACTAGCCAGTTACTTTAAGGAACTGAACCTTACGAGAAGTGCGGTGTGTATTCTCTGTATATAACAAAGCACACAACACTTTCATAAATACAGTAACTGCTTCTATAATAGATGCTGCCCCCCAACTGCAGATTTCTCTAGTTTATAGCTAACTTCTATCTAAGAAGGTTCATGTTAATTCTTGACCACTGTTGTTGTCATGCCCTACATATTGTTTTGTAATTTGCTAACTTATCTGCAATAATTCTCTACTAATTGCCTGGCATAGTCAGTCATATTTTAGTAAAGAAGTGGAGACTTTAGTGCTTAAAGTGACATTAAAATTAAATTTTTTTTCCTCCTCCCATGCTGCTGTAAGGACGTATCTTAAAGATGCCTCTTGACCCGATCATCATCTTCTTTCCAGTAGTTTTCAGTAGTCCCTCCAGCGCTGGTACCGGTCTCTGACTGTGCGGGTGCACGCTGCCGGGTTGCCTGCAATGACTTACCATGTGTCTCTCCTCTTGTCACGGCCCAAGATCTCTACCTCACATGCGCCTGCCCAATGATCTTTTCAGCCGCCCGAGAATCTTCAGAACTTCGAACGGGAACGCGCGGCAGAGACACAGGTAAGTAATTACCTTTTTGGTAACTTTTAAAAAAAATGTTTTTGCATATATCTACTGCTTGCTAGCAGTAGATACAGTATATGCAAAAAAACCTGAAAGTTTAATTGTACTTTAATGGAAATACTAGTCAGGTGATGGAATATTGGAATATTATAATTCACTAGACAATTTGGCTGGAAGAAAGGTAGCAGGATGGGGTTATAGTTTAAGAGTGAAAATATGGATCAGAAAAATAAGGCTGTATAAACACAAGAAGATTTTTCACAACTATTACTGTTTTTGAGAACTGGGGTAGACTTTCATCCTCCACCTCTGTGTTGTAAAACATCTATGAGACGCCAGCTATTGGAACACCCATGACAACCACAACCAATACAAACCTTTTGGCTTTATGCTGACCCATGCTGGTACTTAGCACTGCTTGATTATTCCTATACAATGACAACATCTATGGCATAAAGTCAGGTGGTCTTTCAAGGTCAATGTAGTTGGAGATCTCGGCACCAAAAGTGACATTTAATAGGTCAGTGTGGATAGCCATCTCCTTCCAAAGTTTACAAAGAATTGAGTAGAAACACCACCATATTCTTACATAACCTTACCTACCATTTACAGCCAACATTTTACACTTCATCTATTGTATATCAAGCAATTTGCTCCATAGAAACATTTAACAATGCTATATCCAGCACCTTTGTGCGTTTGAAGTGTAGTGGTTTCAACCCCCCATGTTTATCTGCAACCTGTTCTAAACTATAAAGCACATTGGCCAGATTTGACAATTTAAGGGTTTTACTTCAAAAGTCACTGGGTTGTTCTTGAAAGGCCCTAAATACTATAATCCATTATTTTGCAAGTTATCAGATTGACAGTCATGAGAGATATTGTCAAATATTTTCTGCTTCACAAAAATCTTGACTTAAAGACAACTTAATACAGGAAGGTAGCTTTTGTAGGTCAATGAAAAGTGACAGGTCTGGTTTTCTGTGATCGTGTACTTCTATCACAAGCACAATGCTCATACATCACAATGAACATAGCAATGGAAAATTCACTTTCAATTTACTCAATCTGAATACGCAAACATTTCTAAAAGGTCTCATGCTTTTTTCCTATAGCTGGGCGATATACAATTGCATAAAGGAACGGTATAATTAACATCATGTAGATTTACATTTTGTCTATGTTTGAAGATTGTCCTCTATTTGGTTTGCATGTTAGAAACAAAAAGATATTTTTCTTAGCTGTTAATGTCAACTTAAAACTACAAATTAGCAAATACTTAAAATATCTCCTCTGCTGCCATTTTGCCACTTCCACTTACAAGATCAAATATGCTGGGTTCACAACTGCCATTATTTATACAGCGGATAGTTTATTTGATATGTATCTTTGGTTTCCTTTTCTTCAATTTCTTTTCTTTTTACAATAAAACAGTGATTTACAACTCCTCTGAAGCAAGGAGATACTTGCCTATCAAAGCAGGGTAATACCTCTGTGGCTGCAGATGCCTTACAAGTAGGGATGTCCCGATCGGAATCGGGGCAAATACAAGGCATGCCTCCTATTTCTTCTTTCTTTACTGTGCCACATCAGGTCTCCTTTTTTATTCACAAAACACATCTACAATAGTACTTGGAAGAGAAACACTCAACAACTTCTTTACTATGGAACTATATTATTCAGTTTCAGTTTTTCACACGGTGTAATGCTTTTCAAAGGTGCAGGTGAGCCAACCACCAGCATTATGGAAATGCATAATGCTCATTCAGGGCAGGTGGCTTGCGCGACCTCCCCCAGCATTCAGAGGACAGAAGTGACTCTTTATTTGGAGTCCACCTATGTCCGTGTATCTGGAGTCCACCTCTGTCCATACCTGCACTGCCACCTGCCGTCCTGCCGCAGCCGCTGTGAAGAGGGTTGAACTTGATGTGGAGAGGGACTGAGGACTCTGGTGTGAAGGAGGGACTCTGAAGAGAAAGGGGGGATTATGTAAAAAGGGAGGGGGTCTCTGATGTAAAAGGGGGGACACTGATGTGAAAGGGGCTCCTGATGTGTAATATACTTACATATTACTTAGCATGCACGCACCTAAAATAAAAAACATTTCTGATGGTAGGTCCACTTTGACTTTTAGAACATGTGGACTGTGCTTTTAGTCCATGGTGTAAGTTTTTGATGCGTTTGTTTCAATTATGTAAATTCATGATTTTTGGTGCAGTGACTAATAATGTCATCCAGTGCGTTGAGGAAAAATGCAAATGTCTGCAATTTTGCTGCACCGCACATCACACCAGCATTATGGTAGAGCACATACTGTAGAAAACAATTGTTTTCTGCATGCCTTTGTGGTGACTGGAGTTGATCCAATGCGAAAAACGCCCATCACCACAACTGGTAAGAAAGAATGAGCCCTTACACAGATTATACTATTGCTTTTTGCACTATGTTTTTAAATAAACAAGCTAAGCAGGAGAGTAGCTCAGCACATCCCTCAGCATAACTCATACAGTAAAAAAGGTTCCCCATGGTAGTGCACTCATGCAATGGCTTTCAGCACTACCCACAAGAAGACACTGCTCTACATTTGTTCTTTACTGTCCTTGTTCTTGGTTTCCCTTGAACCTTCCTTTACACTCCATTGAATAAAAAGATAGATGCGGTATTCACGAACTGCTGGCTCCTCTATCCCTGGCAGAAGAGACCTTCAAGCTGTGAGGTTTTGTTCTCTTCTCTACGACTGGCACCTCGCACAATAAACTCCACCAGAAAATGCTAAAACCTTCACATCAGCCCTATACAAAGATTCTACCCTGCTGGTCTCAATACTCCAAATGGATTATTCCTCTTCCTTTGTGGCTTTAGCATTTGCTACAATGTAACTTCCTAAAAACACTGTAAATATGTACTGTAGGCCTGGCTGCAGAAAAACATATCTGCAATTTTCAACATAATTTTGCCTTATGTTCCTTCCAAAAATGACCTTTCAAAAACTTGTGTATAGGTCATTGAATTCACTGTGATTTATTGCAGCTCGTGAATCAATGATCTGAATGCAGCTTACACTACAGTATATTATCGTTTAAATTACCAGGTCTCATAAAATTCTCTGTGAACAGCAGCTGTCACCCTCGGAGCACAAATGATCCAGACTGGACCTTGATTTAGAAATACTTTTCAATATATTTCTAAGATATCAATTTCATGGTAAATTAGTTTAGATTTGGTAGACATACAAAGCTTTGGGAAGTTAAAGGACAAGGATACTTTTACAGTGAAGTTCTTTAATGGACCCCCCAACCTCTTCTGAACTAACCTACACTAACACCTTCCACCTCAGCTACTTATATGGCATCCAGGGCCAAAAAGATTGTTGATGAAGAGAAGTAAACAGTGCTGCAGGATGGGTAAAGGACCCTACTATAAAATAAGATTACAGATAACATTTACTATTTCTACAATAGTAAAATTTCAAATGTGAAAAAAAATATCGCCATTAATTATAATCTTGACACTGCCAGACACCACGAAGGAAGGGCTGGGATAGGGGTAATTATGCATTGAGCTAGTTTTGCCCATATGTCAACTACAACTAGTGTTTTGCTACAACAGTTGTTTCATCATTTTTAATAAGGCTAATGTCAGATTGTTCACACAACCAATATTATCTTATTTGCAAGTTTTCCAGCTAACATAAGCAAAGAGACCCAACCAGAAGTATCCACAGGCAAGGGTCAAGTATGAAGGTGTACCAGACCAACTAAAGGCAGGACAGGCGAATCATTGCAAGTGTGACACAAACAAAAAAATAATAATTTTTAGCAGAGTTGGAAAGGGTTAAAACTCCTAACAATGGTTTTATTGCAGTCTGTACCTACCTGTTGCAATGACATCCGCTGCCTTTATTTCTTATCCTGGTGTCACAGGGACAGGTGGTATAAGGGATAAACTCTCCAATTAGGTCAGAGGCAAAAAAAAAAACTTTGGGTTTGGGTTCCACAAAATAAATTTTTCTGTAGAAATAAACCTGACAGAAATTCTAACTCTACCCCAATCTAGGGATAGAGTTCCCCCAAAGGTATGATTAGCGGGCAGGAGACAGAGGGGACAAATCTGTGGGGTTATTTCAGTTTCCCACATTTGGTTGCATCATTGCAACCATGAACATTGCAATTCTCGGGCTCCTGCAGACCCCTCCTGTCATCCATGTACATACGTCGGTATGGACATTCAGTAACATGGGAGGAAAAATGAATGGACGTCACTGCACTTGTATTCTATTAAGAACCATGAGTCCATCTGCCTCAGTAGCTGATTGGACTTGTAGTTTCTCCAAGCACAGATCCTGTTAAAGGATCTGTCAATGGATGACATGGCTGTGTAGGTAGAGCCACGTACACCCACAGCAAACTCAGAATACAACAGGGGAGAAGAACCCCGTGATTCAAGTAAGTGGTGGGGGTGCCCATGTGACCATGTTTCAGGTTGCATCCTGAATATGGGAGTAGCACGAAACATGGTGTGTGTGTAGCATGAAAAATACACACAGACTCACATGCTTAGGTTGAACTGGATGGACCTTGCTCTTTATTCAAGCTTACATACTATGTTACTATGGTCCAAAAGATGAATTTAGCCTTTAAGTGCAGTGCAGCCTGCAATGAAGGTCAAGGACCCAACTGTGACATGTGGTAGGGGTTCCTATATATATATATAAAAAAGAAAAACGAATTCCAAATCCCTTAGCAGACAGAACAGTTCACATATATGTATTCAACTGAGTTTACCTTTGATACAAACACATGTACTCAGAATGTATAGTTACAAAATGTGTGATAGTAGTTCTTTCATTTATCACATTTATAGATTCAAACTGCTCACCATTTTAAACAATATCATGTTTTTCCCTTAGATTCTTCTTCGGGTTATGATTACTGCACTAAATGTTTATGTGCACTATAAACTTGAATATCAATGAACCCTTGTGTCCTATCCTAGCAGATGCCACCAAAAAATGTAGACACATTAAACAAATCAACAGCATCCAGTTAATCACAGAGTGGCATGAGATAGGCAGCAGGCATTATCCCTTATTATGGCCAATGGATGAAGAAGCTTTAATCTGGTGTCGCTCTGTAATAAAAGGCATGAAGGATCAGGGATGTCACTCCTCTAGGCACAGGCCAAGCAGATGGTACAGTGCAGAAAATCGGCAGCATTCATGAGCTTACACATGTAATTAGTTTACTCGCATTCTGCGGGATTTCCAAATAACCAGTTGGGTTTACAGTATTTCATCACAACATCTTAGTGGTTTCACAACCAAACACTGGCCTATCTCACATGGCTCTCTGCACAACACTTGTTAGGCCACATACTTCTATCTTCCTAAACCCTTCTCTGCCAGCAAGAGCAACACAGCAGGGACTGATCATATTTTAGAACTGCCACTGCAGCTTATTTATTGAATGACAACTAGGCCTAGTGCTCATAGAAAGCAATCAGATTTAAACGTTCATCTCACCTGTACTGTACATAGAAGCCAGATGCTAAATGGTTGCTGGGGGGAAACCCTATCATTTTGTCTTTAGTTTTATAAATGAATACCATCATATTTTATAATGTCCTTGTGGCAACATAGCAAATGTATACATGTTTTTGGTCTCCAATACACAGTGTATTGGACGTAATGACTCAAGGATCCCTAAACCACCAGAGAGGAGGGGGAGAGATGCTTGAATGTCTGGTCTCAAAGCCAGCCGTCTCCGAGGATCAGGCGAGTATAACTTTTTTTTACAAGTTCAGTTTACTTATATATCCTGAAAAAAGGGTCTGCAGATACAGTGCTCTCTGCACCCCAGGCATACCTTTAGACAAGTGCTCCCCAACCTTTTTATCACCGCGGACCGGTCAACGTTTGATAATTTTACCGTGGCCCGCTGAGGGGGGGGGCGTTGATTGTTTATATTTTAGATTGTTTTGATTTAATAATTTTAATTTAATTGTATTTAAAAATGCCTTCAAAATAAAATACAGTTACACCAAAAAATGAAAGCGTTGGAATTCTTCACCTATTCCACCACCGAAAAACTGGGCGAGATTACGTTAAAATGTGTGACCACGTCACTGGTCACACATTCTAACGTAGTCTCAAACTTTGATAGATCACATGCCTACCTGTAATCATTTAATCAGAGAAATAGATTATAATAGGGAACATTACAGTGTAATATTCCCCATTATAATCCACGTCTAATGACATGATGTAAGACACCCCCCCCCCTTCCCCCGCTCAGACTCACCCTT
Source organism: Nanorana parkeri (assembly GCF_000935625.1). NCBI lineage: Eukaryota > Metazoa > Chordata > Amphibia > Anura > Dicroglossidae > Nanorana > Nanorana parkeri. The sequence continues at coordinate 304,701 of NW_017307471.1, read as the reverse complement.
CCAGGAGCAGCAGCCATGTGTCGATGTTCAAGCCTCACTGCAGGGGGCGGGGCGTGTGACACACACGTCTCCTGTGACTCTCCTCCCCTCCCGCCGCCTGTTACTATAGACGCGGCCGGGAAGGGAGGTGAGTCACAGGACCCGCCCCCTCACTGTGAAGCCCGTCGGCAGTGCGGGGCCCCGATGTTCGAACACCGGGACCGTGCACTACCATATATTGCATGACCGGACCGCACTGAGACTGTGCGGCCCGGTACCATTTGATCCACGGACCGGTACCAGTCTGCGGACCAGGGGTTGGGGAACACTGCTTTAGACTACCAAGCTATCTAAACCACATTTGACAGGCAGGGATAAGCAAGCAAAATCTTAGCTTGAACTATCTTGCTTTGCATGTAATGAGTCTATCTCATATATTAGTTTCACCTTTTAAGTTGCATTAGTGAAATAAATGAACTTTGCACGATATTCTAATTATTCGAGTTTCACCTGTACATCTAAAAGGGATTCTGGTGATGCCTAGTTTAATTTTACAACAGAAAACACAGCAGCCTCTCTCTCCCCCTCATCCATATAAAGATTTTCTTTTTACCTTCTCTATTTTAATACCGTATGTTATGACTTAATGTTAAAGATAAAATATGGCCAATTACAAAAGGAACACAAAAACAATGATGGTTTTAATAAACTGACCTTAAAGGGTAAACATAATAAATCCAAATATTTTCTCATGTGTGAGATGTATTTTATCCTAACAGTTTTTTTTTACTGCAATAAAATCACATGCTCTGGCTGATATTCTGATTTCATTGCAAAATAGGTTCTCTAGATAAACAATATGCAAAGTTTTATGTGCTATGACTGAAAAGTGTATTGTGCATGGGGTGGAAGATTAAAGTTTAAAATTAATCTAAAAAAAAGGTGTTTTAGTTACAATTATAAGTATGTAGTAGGTAGAAAGGAATTCTGGTAATATGTTGCCACATGTGTTAAAACCTTATCGCTCTTGGGCAGGGCTATGCAAAACCCAGCAGCCAGGTAGCCAATGTTCATATAGAATGATTCCTGTTCCCTACAGTTTCCTAGAAAGCTCGCTAGATCATTTCACATGAGGCTTTTGACTAAGCACAACAGTTAGGCCTCATTCACACGGGGCTAACAGGGGCCGTACACGTCCATCTAGCGTGCACGCCCGTAATGGGCCGATCCCAGGAGGGACAGGCGCTGCGTGTGCTGGTTGTGTTATCTAGCAGGAGTGCCGGGATTTCCAGGCGGGCCGACACAGGAAGCCACACAGAAACCACAACATAATAGAAATGAAAACATAGATAATCATAAAGAAAAAAAATTACTAGATGATTTAAAAAAAAAAAGAAACAGTCCTAACCACCACAACAAAACCATGCTCTAATAATATATAGTCAATGTCATATATTATAAAGTTCTTGGTTATTCCTGCAATATTAATGTGCATCAGCAGCAACGATTTTCTGTTCCGTATTTGTAATTCAAGAGGGAGAAAAACAGAGGGTAGCTCAGAGCCATCTCAAATTGAACTGTCAACTGGTTTTAAGATGGCAGAAAAATACCCGCAGGTCAGCCTGGACTTGTCAGAGGCAGCCAACCATTATCACTTAACCTGTGAAAAGATGGAGGTGGCTGGCATACAGTGCTAAAGAAAAACGCAGTGCAGGGAAGGAGTTAATGTACATTGCATGCTTGTGCTTCATTAGATGGGACAACTACCCACATGTAAATAGTCCATATTATATTAGGCATTAAGCATGCAGCTGATGATCCGGATCGCCTGTCACTAATAAAGCAGACATGCTTTCAATGTTCTCACTGCCTATGGCCTGCACTTTAGGGATAGCAGATGGCAGTTGGGACATTGGTTCCAAATTAACATAAAAATGCCAGGGAGTCAGGCACAGATTGCCTATGAGCAATGCATTCTTTTCATCTCCCCTGCTCCACTCCTACCGCTGACTTGCTTTGTTGCCTAATGTGTTGCTTTCATTAGTCCTTCATTAGAAATGGCAAAAGCCATTTAGCACGGTGCAGCCGCTGCAGTCAAACAGGAGCGTGTCAATAGCAACAAGTTATTCATGTTTCCAAACATATGAACTAAGCGTTTTTTGCAGCCTCAAGGTTTTCCTTAAAGGTATACGCTACTGATATGATATGATTTATGAAAATACATCTCTTGAATGCAATGCATGTATTTTAGCGCTTGTGCTCGAGCTTTCTTTAAACACACCATGGTACATTGCATTCAGCAAACTGCAGACTCAAAACAAAAACTTGTGGGTTGCCTCAACACTGTCCCCTTGTACTATCTCTCCCCCTATAATACATTAGTTACAACAAAAGAGTGGAAAAAAGGGGTTTGTGGAGAGATAGATACAACCATTGCTTGTACAAAAATTAGATCAAAATTTATTAGACATACAAAAAATTGTGAATAGATAAGGTAAAATTGGATCTCATAAATTAAACATTCAATAAATATATGTCCATTCGGTACAATCTCAGGCCAATAGCTTCCATGTTTATATATATGTACACATACAATAAAAATGCATGATTGTCCAAGATAAATAATCCAATTGTATAACTAACATAATTAGCCCAATGGTCCTTAGTGTTCCATATTCAAGTGCGTAGTTGACATGATTGTCCTAGTAATCCCAACGCGTTTCGCAATTATAGCTTCTTCAGGGGATCGATGATTAGTAATCATGCATAGGCAGTGCCTAAGATAAAACCAATTGTGAGAAGGATCGAGATACTTGGGTGGCTGGGAAACAGCCAACCACCACATCCCATCCTTCGTTGTGCCTGGGACCCTGGGGCATCAGGGGGAGGAGTTCCTGGAAAATATCAAGAAGGCCCAGTCTACCCTGCTGGGATGTTTTCTATAGGGGGCATATAGTAAGCAGTGGTCTCAATTCAGTGACATAGTTGTCCTGATCACTCCACCTATTAAATAAAGAGGATAGGATGTTTCTAAAAGTTATAGTCATGGGCCTAAATTCCTATATATCTCCACATTTTTGCTTCTCATCAAAATATATTTTTATATATAATTGAAGATGTACGTATTTGCCTTTGGCAATTGACATGAGCCAGTCATTTATTCGGAACATCCCTGAGTCTAGTCTGTAGAGTGTGTTGATTTTCAACAATAGTATTAGTGCCTGTGAAAGAAGTAAATCTGCTGTAACATAAAGTTCCAGTACATACGTGTATGTGTACAAATAAGATCAGTGTTAGTGATAACCCTTAGTGGATTGCAATTGTAGCAAAAGCTGCGTATATGATTACTAATTATCGATCCCCTGAAGAAGCTATAATTGCGAAACGCGTTGGGATTACTAGGACAATCATGTCAACTACGCACTTGAATATGGAACACTAAGGACCATTGGGTTAATTATGTTAGTTATGCAATTGGATTATTTATCTTGGACTATCATGCATTTTTATTGTATGTGTACATATATATAAACATGGAAGCTATTGGCCTGAGATTGTACCGAATGGGCATATATTTATTGAATGTTTAATTTATGAGATCCAATTTTACCTTATCTATTCACAATTTTTTGTATGTCTAATAAATTTTGATCTAATTTTTATACAAGCAATGGTTGTATCTATCTCTCCACAAACCCTTTTTCCCCCCCTCTTTTGTTGTAACATTCAGCAAACTGCAGAAAAATTAATGCATTCAAGGCTATTTGTAATATTTTCAAACCTGTGTTAAAATGTTATACAGCAGAGAGTCTGATTTACAATCTGCCACATGCACTGGACTATTCATGTAACTGAAGTTATGAATTATGATCTACAATGTGGCTTCCACTGTGATGGATTGCGCACTCTAAAAACTGATGCACTGAAGCAGCACACGAATATGAACAAGGCCTGAATAAAGAGAATAAGACATTTTAGCATTTTGACACTGGAATACAGAGATACTTTGTAATATTAAAAAAAAGTCTTAACTCCAGCCAAAAACTTTGTAGTTTTCGATAGAATGGGGAAAGTTAACATACCGGCCAGGTTCTTATTTCTGGCTATGACCCCAGTAGGGATATTATCTTCTTCACTTCCTGCCCTTGCGATGACTGTACAGTACATGAAATAGGGGGTGGGGGTCCCATGGCAGAGAAGCACAAGCTTTCCCTTCATTTCCAGTCCTAAAAATCTCCCCAGTAGACACAGATGGCAAAAAACTGATATCAAATACAGTTCAGTGGTACTCATTGAACACCTCGGTATCCAATTAAAGCTGGACTCCAACCAATTCTGGTTTATTTTAGTTTTGGAAAGAGGGGGAAATAGTTCTGTCAGGTTTGTATTTCTGTCTGTGATCCCACCTGGGGGGGATTTTTACTCATTTGCTATATCTGTGACACACATGAGGTGAAGTGTGCAAAAATCACTGGAGAAAGAAAACATTAACGGCACAAAATCAGTGTCAGAAGTTCAAACGCTCCCTCAACTCTACTAAAAATGTGTTGTAGCTTTGTTCCCCGTTGAACCCTCCGTTCAACCCTATGGAGAATTTGTACTCCACTGGATCATAAAGCACGAACTCTACAAGGGTATGGGGTTTGAGTTTCTTAGCGATCGCTTTCGGTGTGAACAAGGCCAAAAGCAAGCCATTTGGCTAATAACTATCGGCTAATAACTATTAACATCCACTAGTGAAGCTAAATTAATGAGACTCCCTAGAACAGCAGAGATGACAGGGTGAGCTACTCAATGTAGAACACTAGCTATATAGAGTGGCAAAGGGTTAGAACCTCTTTCATGTTATTTGCTGTTGCTGTTGGAGATATTACCTCCTACTTGCTATCCCAGTAACAAAGGTTAGCAGAACAGGAAATCAGGAAAAATCTCCCTAAGGCCCATGTCATACTAACAATCCAATCACTTGTGGCAACTTACCAGCAACAGAATGGCTAGGAGAGCAAAGAAACCAATCACCTACTCCTTCAGCGAGTCAACGAGAGAGCAATAATGTAGAAGTAAGTGAATTTTCTATATAGTTATTCTATTGCTGGTGATTTGCCAGGATCACTAGTCTGACACACGCCTAACAGATACAAATAAATAAATTATACTGTGTGAAAGTTTCTAATCCTTCTTCAATCTATACAACATTAAAAAAAAAACTTTGGACAAGTTATTTTTGAGACCTCTCTCCTGGAGTCCCAGTGAAAAAGAAAAACCTGCCCACAAGGTCAACCCATAGGTGAAATTAAGATACAAAGGTTATTTACCTGCATTTGTAATTTTCGAATGAAAATGTTCACATCATAAACAAATATTGTATCGGTGTGGTATTCTTATTCTATTAAATGAAATGAATATTTATTGAGAACCTTTATTTTTCATGAAATGGTATTTTATCTTTTCCTCAAGTGGTTGCCTCTACTGCTTTCCTCAGTAGATACCTCACAGAACCTCACAATTTTCACCAGGCAGAAGTTAATGATATTTCATGGAGTGATAAACTTACTAATTGCACATTTGCAATTTCAGCCAATATCTATGTAGTGATTTAAATGCTTTTGTATGAAAAGAGCATCAACAAGAACATTTCTTGCTGACTATAATATTCATTCATAAACCTTTCTTAATTTTTAAATCATGGCCAATTAAAATGAAAACCCAAACCTGATTGGTTGCTATAGGCATCAAGAAATGTTCTTCTTAGTACACGTTTCATACATAAGTCTCTTGTTTTTGGAATTGTTGAATATATGGAGTTATTCATTGCTTGCACGCTCTCCTACCATCCTCCATATACCTCTGGGAATATGCTGGTGATTTGTCAGTTTTTGTTCCACTGGACGTGATGGATAACTATCCTATATTTGATGCAGTAAACTGTTTACCATTAATCACAAACTGTTGTGCCAGTGCTGAAATCCAATCAGCACTGCACTTGATTGATTTTATTTACAAGCTGTCGCTATGGCAACAGCATTCTACATTATGAATATGCAACACCTTGATGTGATGAACATTTGATTTTTATAAATTAATGAACAAGTACTTCAATGGAAATGCTCCACCCTTCCTTTAGAATAGAAATAGATCTCATTACCTTTAGGTTATGGGCAGCAGAAAGAGAAGCATTATTTGCAAACTCATCAAATTGAAGTACTTAGTGAATTTCTGGCTCACATTGAGTGATCCCCAAAACCCAGGACAGGAGATTCCCATCAGAACTGATGACTCAATACATGCACAGTACTGCATTGCATTCAAATTCACATGTACCATGGTGTCTGTGGCCACTGATGCCTCAGTCTATTTTCGCTCAAATTGTGCACCCCAGTAGAACTCCGTAATGAGATTAACAACAGATTTGAAGGAGAAGCAGCACAAACACTAGACGTATATCCACATTTGGTGTCGATGTGTATGGTAGCCAAAAGTAGTAAGTTACATTACTATCAAGCAGTAAACAAGGTGCCTGAATGTACCTTCAGATGTTCTCTGGAGTCCCAAAAACCACATACTACAAGTTCGACCCTGCACCCTCCAGCTTGCCAAGCCTTATTATTGGTCAGTGAGGTTATCAATCAAAGCTTTTGGCCAATAGTAAGGTCCAGATTTTGGGGCTCCCAGGGCCCTAGTACTTATCCAAAGATTTGCAGGCAGCTCTACTACTCTACTATGCACTCTTATTATCAGTTTCATGGGTTTAATTTGCTATAAGTGGTGGTGATATCTTTTATCAGGTTTTTAATTTCTGTTTTCCTGCTGAGAAGGTTTGCCCTCACTTCCTGCCACAATGACACCTGTCACGGGACAAAAGATGAGGGGAGATCCCACCGTTCACAGTTGTCATAAAAGTGGAGGGAAAGTTCTTAGGTGAGGACATCTATCCCAGTGCTAACTGTCACGGGCTTAATTCCAGTTAACCTGAGGAATATTACCTCTTGCTTCCTGTTATGTCTTGCATAACCAGTGATGGAATTATTGTACCATTGCCCCGGGCTGTCTTTAATTCAAGGGCCCCCTGCCATTTTAATTGATCATACATAAGGGTCACTATACACAGACATTTGTGTTTTACTCCTGACATGGGTATGCGGAGCATTGCAATATGATTCCCAACACAGTGTTTGAATTTTTGAGTAGGATTTTATACAGCAGTATATTCTTTGCAAAGTCCACATGATAGAGGCAGATAATATTGAAACAATACCTTTGGTATTCTTAAAGGAAAACTTATTGAGTCATCCATTGTGGGTCATCATCTGAACAAAAGTTTAAAGACTTGTAAAGCTAAAATTGACTTATTAGGATGATGAGCACTGGAGTGCAGAACTTTTAGCTTTCCAGTGAATATGGACCCTGAAGTCTGAGGCCCCGGGCAGTTGCCCATTAGACTCCTTATAATCTGCTACTGCTTCATATCAATCCCCACTATATTTAATGCTGAGACAGAAAATGTAGCTGCAGTTTTACTTTAAGGTCTCGTTCACACCTAGGCGTATTGCATATGCGCGTCTGTCGCGCAACCGTCGCGCGTTTTTTACCACGATACATTTTACCGTAAAAAAGTCACGCGACCGTTGTGCGTTTCCGAAGGCTTCTTGGCTGTATCCCAATGGAAACGCGCAACAAAACGGGCCAAAGTAGTACCTGTACCTTTTCAGGCGTGGGCCGTTCTGTAGCGTGTTAGGGACGGGCGGAAATACGCCAAGGTGGGAACGAGACCATTGACTACAATGGGATTTATATTTTTGAGCATTTTGTAGAGCGTTCGTCGAGCGTAGAACGCGCTACAAAACGTTCAGGTGTGAACGAGGGCTAAGGTGGCTATAAACTTAGAAGGGCAGACATGATGTCCTTGTCACGATCTGGGAACCGTGGCACTGGGACACGTAAGCTCCGGGTTTTGCAGAACAGTCTGGAGCAGGGAACAGGACTAAAACGCTGGTCTTGGGGAGTGAACAGATACAGGGTAACCCAAACACAGGGGACTGGGAACAGAGTGGCTGCACAATAATCGTGGGTGTGCCAGAAGTGCACCGTATTGCAGTAGGATCTAAGAACACCTGGTTTTCTACAGAGCCTCTGATGGTGAGGAAGATTGTGTTGTGTGTTGTGTTGCGACCCTTTGACACACCTGTGCAGACACGACTGGCCCACTACAACAGGAACAGCACAGGGGAACAGAACTTCGTGACAGGTAGGGTGCAGCAGCGCCACACCAGAAGCTGGGTACACAGAGACGTTACAACACCAAGGGGAAAAATGGACTGAGACCACGTGGAATACGCGACACAAGGAATTGGATAGGATGCACTGGAGAGTAGGGAACACACAGGGAGTGTGTGATGTAGGATGCTGTGGACAATGGTAGGAATGCTCAGGGGAATGCACACAAGAAACATGCATACATAGAGACTCTGGGTACAAGGAATGAATGCAATGCAAGGACATGCATTATAGAAAGGTGCAGGGCAGCACAGAAGTGAGCTAAAGGATGCACACACAGGGAGGCTACAAGGGAGACAAAAAATTACTCCCAGAGAGTGAGGATGGGCATGAAGATAGGTCCCAAGAAGGAGGGAACAGTGTAAAACACAAAGAGACAAGAGAAGATAATGCAGAAACAGGTACACAGGGACTATGGCACAAGAGAAACAGAGAAAGCAGGGCTGAGAAAGAAAGCAGGCACACTGGAGCAAGGGCACACATAAGCGGATAGCAGATATCAGACAGACCAGTATGGCCACTCACAGGTGAATTCACAGCGATAACACAACGACTCACAGGACACTAAGAGTAAGCAGGGACACAGGGAACAGCAAGGAGGGAAAAAAGCCAAACACGGAATCCACAGGGGGTACACGAGGAAACCAGGAAGCACGAGATCCAAGAAAGCACTAAGAAACTAGGAATCCGGCAGGGTCCGGCAGGAGGGAACAGACTCGTTGTTCGAACCCAGAGCAACAAGCAAGATAAACCTAAATAGGGGAGGAAGTGCCAAGATTAGCTGCAGCCTTGTGAATCCCCATAGGTTGACAGCCAAGCACCTGAGAGGGGAAAATCAGACATGGAATCTGGACACAAGGAAAATCTGGCATGGATACCAAAGCATTGTGACAGACCTGGACCATCAATCTCTCTGTATGTATTTCCATAGATAATACCAAATATATGTGAAATTAGAATTTTCTAATTCAAACCTTTGTTTTTGCTACAAATCAGTCTTATGACACCCACAATCTGTCAATCAATATCAAGAAACAAGAACCACAAAAATGGGACTTTCAAAGTGTCTAAATCATAAGTTTAGATCATAAGTTTAATTATAGAATTATATACATTTAATATCAAGAAAAAAGAACCACCTAAATGTGGTGTATGCATATATATTCTATCTAGATAGGACATTTCATGGTTTCTTTTTGTTGATATTTCCACAAATGTCAACCAAATCTACATGTTTTTTGTCTTTTTACAGGGGAGGAGGATGGAGCAGCCATACTCCCCAAGTGCTGCTTATCACTGGGAGCATCAATAGCATTGAGAGTTTTTAGGCCTGTCCAATCAATAATTTCCTGCAATGGCAGTAGACTGGAGGGCAACCACTGCTCCCACAGACATGAGAAGGTTGCCCATTCTGTGATTGTTATCTAAAAACCTATGGCCACCCTTCAGAAAGGAAACCAACAAAAGATATTCCTCGCAGAAAATCAGTGATGCACAGTGTCTTAATTAACAATGCACAACAATACTAAAGTGACACTAAACTCAAGAGTTAAATCTTGAAAATGTATACAAGTATATTAACTATTAACAAAAATGTACCTTAATTGTGCATCACTCAGCTGCAGATCCTCAAATTATCTCTGTTGATAATGCCCTTCCTTCTGTGTGTGTTGTAAACCAGCCACCCCTCCAAGCTTGCGTGTAAGACTACCTATAACTTCCATACAAATTAGTGAACTAAATGTGGAGGATTGTAGTCCATCACGTGAGTGAGCTTGGAGTGGTGGCTACTTTACAAACCACACACAGGGACCATGGGGAACAAAGTAGCCCCCCCTCCAGAAGGAAGGACGGTGTCAGCACAAATTCAGAGATGATTTGAGGATCTACAGTCGAGTGATACACAAATCAGATATATTTTTGTTAATAGTTAAGGCACTTAAATGCATCTGCCACTATCCTGCATTATATAATATAAAAAGGGCTCATAGCAGGATGAAAACTAAAAAAAGATTGCAAAACAATGTGACCTAAGCTCTGTAAATAGAGATCAAAAAACCCTACTAAAAAAATAAAAAAAAATAAACAAAAAGCACATGTTACAAATGCAAATATATAAAACATTGATGAGGCAATTTTTGAAACACTGTGTAACTCAGTTCATTAATATTCTCTAAAGGCTGGGTACTCACAGATGGTGTTGTTAGGCAATGAGTGTATGACTCTAGCTGTAAAATGATATTGCTCACCCAGGGCTCGGCAAGACATAGTCCACATTACCTACGAGGAACAAGTTAAAGCAGAAGCACACAGGACAAAATCTTCCACCATTTTATATAAATCCATGTACTGCAGATACTGCATTTGAACCAAGCTTGCAGGTATCAGCCTTCATTCACTCCTGAGCAACATCGAATACGTGCTTTATCAGCGTGTTCTGTGTAGCACGTTTTGGGTGTTTTTTTTGCACATGTTTACGCGCGTAAGATGCATATGTGCCGCCCCAATAGGGGCATAGAATATGAGATGCATAGCCTCAGTTAATATTAGCATTGTTATATAGGTTAGAATTTATATAGTGTGATTTGCCTAACTATTTTCTCATAGCTAAATCCATGTGTTATCCTATGCTGCCATCTAGTGGCCTTTTGTTGTAACAAACATGTTTTCTGTAATTATTCCTCATGTGACGATGTATTTCCCCCTAGTGTACGCCCCTTCCTTCTTCCTGTGTGCAGTACTTCCTGTGTCATGGCCACAGTTTATAGCCACATGTAACAAGGACACACATGTAATCTGCACAGTACGTAGGAAAGGCATCATTTTCTGACCGCACAATACTATAACCGTTCAACTGCTGTTCCTATCATCTGCTGTAACCCTGATGTTAAAGAATAAACACCTCTTTTGAATGAATCGGTATTGACGAGTTCAGCTATCTGACGAGGATTGTCCGCAGTGAGTATATCTGCTTATACAGGCCAGGCATAGAGGTCTCAGCAAGGGATATATCTCGCTATCACAACGATCGGAGTCAGAATACATATACAGTGGTACCTCGGTTCACGAACTTAATTCGTTCCACAATTCTGGTCGCAAACCGAATTGGTCGCAAACCAAATGAAACTGTGATCAGACTGCGATCTCGACTACAGGAAGCCACAACCATGTGTCAGAGCAGGGAAGATGGCTGCGGTTGTGTTCGTCACCCGATGCAGAGTTCACGAACGAAAGCAAAATTTTGCTGAACAATTCGGTTCGCGAACCGAATTGTTCGCAAACCGAATTGTTCGCGAACAGGAAACATTCGTGAACCGGGGTACCACTGTACATACAGTCGTGCTTTTTTTCAAGCAGGTTGTGACACATTGATGTGAATGGACAAACACACATTAAATCACGTGTAAAAATTTGCAAAAACACAGCAAACAGACATTTTGAGTGTCATTGAAGTACAGTATATGGGGCAGAAGTGCAGCATCTGCCAAAAAGAAGCTCAATACTTCCTTCAAGTGACGGGTTTTTTGCTACAAGTGACAAAACGCTCAGATGTGAACATGGCCATAGAAATTAATGTGTTTTTTTGCGTTTTTTCGGGCAGCAAAAGCGCTACAAAACGCTTAGTGAGAATGAGGGCTAAGGGTCCATTCACATCTGCACTGGAGCCACACTGGCTGTTGTTTTCAGCGTAGCCCCAAGACAAGGCAATTTGCCTTGCCACAGATGGTGCCCATTCACACCACCGTATTGCAGTAGGAACGCAGTAGAGGTGCCTTACTTTTTCCAGCACAGCAAGATGCAACGCAGTACAACTGCCTCGCACCAAGCTGTGCCTTAGAACTGAATGAAATGTCACTTGTGACATTTCAATAAAGTTCTAACAAAAAAAAATAGATCAGCAATTCAGCACAGTGCCTAACTACTGCACAGCGTCTGGTGTGAATGGGCCCTTCATGTGTTCTAAAGCTTTCCATGAGCAGCCAGCACAAAAAGTAGGTTTAGAGGCATTAGTGAAGCTTTCAGCACTGGCTGCGCATATGTGTTTACATTATAAAGTCTCCATCGAAAGAACAGTAAACTGTGCACATATACTAAGAACCATATTTATAGTTAAACACTATGGGGGGAATTTATCAATGCTGTTGCGTCATCAGCGTCTCTTAAACTGTCGTATTCCTTATTTCTAGTGCATATAGCGGCAGATTTATTATCTTAGTTTGTGTTATATTCCTAAATGCCTTCATCAGGACAATTGTCGCAAAATTGCCTCTATATTTTTATGTCTCTAAACTGTCGCAAGCTTGCTGGGAACCTCCTGGAAGACAGCTGAACAGCCTGAGGTGCTCAGCTGACTTGAGGGTATGAGTCATCTTTGCTATAGTTTAAGAAGTGCTCAGGAGCACTTCTAGAATGTGCGTCTGTTTGGAGGTCTTTTACTGTCGCAAATGCTGGACACAAATACTGCGCAGTTGAAATACTATGCAAAAATTGTCACAAAACATGTGCGGCTATTCACTTCAGGCTTGGTCGGCAGCCGTACACCGACTAAAATCAGCTGTACATCGGCTTGCTGCGGCTGGCTTTGGGTCGGCCAAACATGTTCAGCATGTTTCGATCGAGCAGAGTAAAACTTTCTGGGAGAAAGTGTTTCTGTCCTGGGCGGCCGGGAGCCGCTATCTAATAGCGGGAGACTCCCGGAGCGTTCGGGAGAGTTGGGCTGTCTGGAGATCAGCGTCCCTGGTTGCCTGGTAACCAGGGACGCTGGTCTGTGCAAGTGGCCGGAGCCAGCTGTGAGATGACGGCTGTCAGTAGCAGGCTGTCGGCCGGTCGCTCGGCCAGCTTCGGCTTTCACCTCGGCCCAGTCGAGGCGAAGCATATGCCTTCGGCTCAACTGAGCCCCTCAGCCAACTTCGGGAGCTATACAGGATATATTGAATAGCCCGTACAGCAGCCCTTGGGTTCTACCAAACTGAAGGGGTCCTGTGGTCGAAGCTAGCTGAAGGTTCAGCCGAAGCTACGGCTAGATCCTTTGGCAGCTTTGTGAATAGACCCCTTAATTTCCACACTTCCACACCAGCAACAATCCCACAGTTTGAGGGCCTACTGTACTAACGCACATCATTTATCACAAAATGTCTCTTCATGGGCGTCTGGTCAGTACAACAATTTATGCGATGAGGGAACGTGTGCTATGCCACGCGTGATCCTGCATCACTAGCTGCAATGTAAGGTACAATGTGGTGCCATTATTTCTTAATGGCACCCCAACACACCCAGCCATCGCAGGTGCATTGTATCTTATCGCATTGCAAGGTAACCTATTACCATGCAATTTGGAGTAATGAAAAATTGCTATTCCAGCTTTCTGCCAATTAGTGAAAGATACAAGTGGTACACATTGTACCTATTAATTGTCCAAGGAAAGCAAGGTAGCCAATGCTCCTTAAAAATTACAATTAGCGCCTAACTTTTTTTCTAGTTGTTGTCAGCGGGTCTGGCTCCTATAAAAATCCTGCTGGTTCCTGAATTGGAGAGACTGGCTCCTGCATTCCTTATTAATTTGTCCACCCCTATCTTGCCGATTATAAATGTAGATTTCAGCAATTGATCGTTTAGAAAATAGATACACTAGTGGCATCAATAAAAAAAATACAATTTGTTAAACTGTCATCATAATAAATACAGTATCTCCTGTGGTGTCTGCGGGCTCTGTGGAAAAACTACCTGCCAGCACTGGGTAATAACTTTCCTATTCTCTATCTCTCCCCATGAGCACATTCATTTCAGGCAACCTTGTGAAACAATAGCAACTCCGACTCACACAAAAGTAAAGTCTCTACAGCAACCTGTGTGTTAGTCTGGCTTAACTCATTCACTGCTTTACATGGAACTGTTACGTCACCCTCTGGAGAGTACAGGAAATACACATACATTGACTTCCTAGTGTAGCTAATAATCTCAATGAACCAGAAACAATAGGGGCCGAGCCTACAGGTAAAATCCTGCTGGGTTCCATTTACTTAGATCCTATATGTAGACATTATTAGCATAATTATCCAAAGTAAGCACAGGGCATTTAAAAAAAGACATTTGAAATTAAAACAATACAATCTGTGTGCACTGTGTAGCCTGCCTGGTAAAC
>NW_017307471.1:210958-290181 GCF_000935625.1 Nanorana parkeri | reverse complement strand
CCCTACTCTTCCATGTATATATTGTAAATAAATATGTATATTTATTTACAATAAATATATGTATATTTAGATATACAGTGGTACCTCGGTTCACGAATGCTTCTGTTCGTGAAAAATTCAAAGGATGAAATAAATCCAAAGCTTTCTTTTTTATTGATGAAGCATGTCACTTATGTTCAATAGCCATAGCTGTTGAACACAAGTGACATGCTTCATCAATAAAATGAAAACTTTGGATTTATTTCATCCCTTGAGTGCTGGTGATCATCATTGCTGTTTACTAGCAGTACAGGGTACAGGGTGCACAGCAGGGTACAGGGGATATCTTGACAATACTGCTCATGGGTCCAATTAAACATTCTCACTAATCCCGATTGTCCAGCCTATCTGCATACAATCAGGAAAGTCCAACAAAAGTCTGATGTTCTCATCTTCATATTTGTTCCAGGTTGGTGACACAAACTATAGAAGGCTGAGGGCCAGAATAACAACCAGGTAAATAGTATTTTCAAAGGGAGAGATCAAGAATGGCAGCCTCCATCTTTCTCTCTGGTTTCCCTGAGTTCCAGGCATCCTTAGGCTTGTAGTTCTACAATGCTCTATAGTTCTTTAATATATGTACACTTAACATGCAAAACAAATGTTACATATTGCTAATGCAGGGAACTTAACTGGATATACCGTACCAATGTAGGACCATGAAAATGCTCTGAGGAGATGTAACCCCAGTAAGGCATTGTCACTTCTCTAAATAATAAAGAAAGATGTTGCAGCATAAAGTTTTTATCAGCATTTTGAAAAATGTGGTGAACAAAAGCCTTTCGATTCCACTAACCCAAGCCAATGTGATTTTCTCCCCTGCAACCAGGTCCATCAGTCCATCCCCTGGACCAATGGCAAGTGCTGCCAGCCTAGCCAATCAGTGGATGCAGCAGGCCCTCATGTGTTCTCTTACACACATACATAATTGACTCTATGATGACATATTCATCTAACAGAGCGGAGTGCTCTTGCATATAACACATCATGGTAATTCTCAACAGTATAAAGTCCATGGGAAAATGCAGGTCTTTGTCCAATGTGATTGATGTGGCTAGCTGAGAGCAGACACAGGTCAGGTGGAAGGACAAAGGATCAGGTGTAGTTACCCTACAGATCCATTCATGAAATCCATTACTCCATGTCCTCCAGCTATGCATTTTCTATTAACCCCTTCAGTGCTCTGCAGACTCCTCTAGCGAGCCATAGTAATGCCTTGACAATGCATTGCTTATACTATCACCTAGCAGACCCTTCACTGCCAGCTCTAGAGACACAATGATCCAGTGAAAGACAAACACAAATGATCCAATCAGTATCAGCAGCAGCCTTCTTCTACTGAACGTGAGTCCAGATAGAGAGGAAGAGCACATCCTGCTCTCCATCCTTCTACACCGCTAATTGGCTATTCACATGGATGTCGCCTTGCTGCAGATGTACTCAATGATACAGCTGTGTGCAGCTAACATCAATACATCATAACACACGTGTCCCTGCATGTATGGCTTCAAAGAGAGCCACCTGATCACCATCAATGAGAAAGATAGAGGGAAAAGGAAATGTGTCATCCCCAGAGGATGCTTCAATGTCACCAGCCTCCCTTACCTTGCTGGGTAGATGTGCGCTGCCTCCTCTCGCTGCTAGCACTGGAAGAGACTCTCCAATGGTGGCTGCTGAGACCTTCAATGGCTCATCTGCTCTCCATGACACAAACAAGGAGCTGCTTGTGATCTTACTGTAATAGATGCTCCGGCTTCTTGTTCCTGCAGCCAGGCGGAAGTGATCCTTCCAGCACAGTGTGATAGAACGGCTGCAGCTGCTCGTATTCTCTGCACAGCCTCCCTCCCTCCTTCCATGTCTCCCCCCCCCCCTCACACATATCCTCACACATCTCCTCTCTATCAATTCCTTGATTTTATTCTTTCTAGCTCATACATAGATTTCACATTACTGGTCATGTTGCTGGAACCCATAATATCTATATAATATGACTGTAATTGTGCTTTTATTTTTATGCAGAT
Organism: Nanorana parkeri; assembly: GCF_000935625.1. Lineage (NCBI taxonomy): Eukaryota > Metazoa > Chordata > Amphibia > Anura > Dicroglossidae > Nanorana > Nanorana parkeri. Next base: position 288,121 of record NW_017307471.1, on the reverse strand, counting down.
CTGTCATAGAACATACAATATGCATGGCAATAAAAATCCTCTTAATTGCTGATTCTATACATAAATAAAATGTTCGGTCAATGACAATTTATCGTGCTGTTTGATAAAAGCATCTGGATGCTAACAGTAATCATCTGGAGGGGGTAATATTTAAAGGCTTATTATTTTACATTTATTTTCATATTTGTTTATTTTTTATATAAGTTATTAGACAAAATATTGTCTAAGTGCAAGAAACCTGTGTTATATATATAATATTTATGTATTTATTTTATTATTTAACAGTTATTAAAAAAACTATTGTCTAAATACAAGACACGTGTGTATTCTTACTTGAATCTTGGTGTGCTTTGCGTATTTCTTCCAGATCTGTGCAGTAATCCAGTTTGAAAATTTGCCCTGTGTGAAGGAGCTTCCTGTGTTAGGCACCGGTCACTTCTGCTCTCTCTCCTTGTGCAGGTTGGCTGGTCTTCTATCCACCCCCTCCTGTAGCAGTGACAAGCAGTGCTTTCCTTGCTGGGTGAGGCAATCCCCCTGTGCAGGTTATGTGCAGCACAATGATGAATGTCATAGAAGGGCTGCAGCTGCTTCTGTACATGCAGTGCAAAAACTCTGCACAGCCTCCCTCCCTCCATGTTTCCCCATGCACTCACACATCTATTAGGATCTCCCCTTTATCTGCTCAAATTCCTGTGGTAACCCGCCTCACATGTTACTGTATCAGCTCCAACATTGTATGACTGGCCTTCCCTATGTAGTATTAGTTCATCTGGAGTTCATGGAATCCTGTTTGAAATTTGCAAAACCTGAACTTAGTGACCCCTTAGGTCTGGTCGGAATTTTAAGACTCCACACCCAAAAAAAAAAGCAAAAAATCCCTCACCAGACCTGTGATCCAAGCAGCGGCCCAGCAGAGCTGGAAAAGGGGGGGGGGGCGGAGACGAGCATGCGCCTCTCCCCCGCACCATACCAGGCCACTTGCCCTCAACATGGGATAGGGTCCTCATGTTGATCAGGACAAGGTCTTCTTCACGGCAACCCTGGCCCGGTGAATGTAAATCCTCCAGATGCTCGTTGCCTGCCGACCTGAAAAAAAAATCTTGCCGTCAATCGAATCTTTGTTTACATCGAGCAGTGGGCGAGAAATAAAAATCCTGCTATTGGCTATTTTAAAGTGCAATAGCTAATAGCGGGCTGCGTATGCACCCATTGCCTGATGTCAATCCACAGATGAGGACCTGAGACAGAACTTTATCTCTCAGGTCAGCTTCTCTGTGGGAGCAATAGCCATCCAGCTATTGGCTATTTCAAGTTGCAATAGCCAATAGCAGGATGGCTATTGCTCCGCCCACTACCTGCTGTCAATCAGCAAAGGAGCAGACCTGAGAGAAAAAGCGGATTGTCAGCAGGCAGTGGGCGGGAGCAATAGTCACTCTGCTACTGGCTATTTCAATATGCAATAGCAGGAAGTCTATTGCTCTGCCCACTGCCTTCTGTCAATCACCAGAGGTGTAGACCTGAGAGAGAACTTTCCACTCCTCTGCTGTTTATTTTTTCCCCACTGCCCGATGTAAACAAAGATTCAGTCGACTGCAAGCAGAACATTTTTGTTTTGTTTTTTTAAATAAAGGAATTGTGTGTTTATTCACTATTGAATGTTTATTTGGTCAATGAGTAGGGGTAACTCTGAAAAGTGGCGCTCAGCCAGCTGCCACCACCATTGCTCCTTCTTTCAGGAATGAGAGGATCCAAAATTCGTCAGTCATCAAAGGGGATCCTGCCACGATCAGGAAATGTGGTAAAGGGGTTCTAAGGCAGTACCTCCTTAAAGTGCCAGATTTTGGGCTTCCATGTCCAGGTATGACTGCCTAAAGTAGCAACAAGCTTTTCTGACCTGACAAAAGACTTAGGTACTTCTTGATGAAGCACTTCACTACCCTCTAGGTTGAGGACATGTGACAAGAAAGGTACATGGGTACATGGGCAAAGGGCGGCCAGCAGTTTAATACCATTGTCACACACGTCCTTGATGGTGTGGGGTAAGCAACCTCTCTGCCAGGGCCTGTAGAGCTGCCTACATCTCCGACCCATGGTGGCTCTTGTCCCCCAGGCATACGAGCAGCAACACAGCATAGCATTGTGTAGCCTGGGACATTGCATATGCTCTGGGGTGTTTGGAGTGGACTGCTGGTTTTGAGAAGTCTGAGGATGAGGCCATTAAAAAGGAGGGGGTATAATTGACTGCGCTGTTCCCATCAAACAAGACACTTGGTAGCACCACCAGCTCCAGGAATGTGCACCATGCTGTAACCTTCCCAGCTGCCAGAAGATTGGCCAGTGTGCCCTGAAGGATATGTAAAATCCCTGACCATGCTTACTGCACCACTTCTCCATAGACATGTGTAACCTGTTGCTGACAGTGACACAGACTTTTTATATTCCATATGCTCGTGGAGGGCAGTCATGGACTTCTGGACAAAAAAACGGTGGCTGGGTACCTGCCATTGTGGTTTAGCACAGGCTGTAAACTTGTGAAAATGGACTAATTCCATGAGCTGGAATAGAAGCAGCCATAATGCCATTCGATATGCCAAGCTGGCATTGACATTTGTTTTGTCTACTGCAGCAGATGCAGAAAAGACACCTGCCTTGAGAAGGATGCTACTGGAAACGGTGGGGGTTTAGGAGAAATCTGCTGAGTTCCAAGCCTTTGCTTGATCCTGCTCAGCAAGGCCCTATATCCCTTTTCCCCCACTTGACTTGGAGCATCCTAAGCCTCTGAACCCCTTGTGTTCGCATAGCAGCTGGCTCACTTTCTGCTAGGACAGGAGGGGCGTGGTGATGCATTGAAGTGAACGGCACTGCAGGCATGCCCTCCTGCCGCAATGCGATTGGCTGCTTAGGAACGCATGGCACATCAATGCGTGCGTACAGGTCAGTCAGAAAAAAATAGTGATTGCAGCATTGTTTCTGACCAGACCAGCCCGCAGGCATTGATGTGCCTTGCGTTCCCAAGAAGGTGATCGCATTGAAGCCAGAGGATGTGGCTATGGGGCCATTGAGTTCAATGCACCGGCACGTCCCCTGCCACCCCACAACTAAGTGAGTAGCCGCAATGCGGACAGAAACGGCCGGAACGCACTGTGGCTGGAGTGAACTAGCCCTGAGGTGGGTGCAGCAGCAGGAGAATGTTGTGGGGGGAGAGATGCAAAAAGTGAGGAAAGAAGAGGAGGAGTGCTGCCAATTTGTCTCAATGAGTTGGTGCTCCCAGCAAATTTGGCGGTGCAAAGTTATGTGTCTGCTTATGTATATGGTGCCCAAATGGCTGGTATTTTTACAATGGCTGATATGCTGCAGGTGGAGGCTGCAAACAACTACGGTGCTGCAGGCAGGTACAGTGGCCTGTATATGTGGGGAAGTACAGACAGATGGATTAGGACAGCTGCTTCTTCCAGCCCTCTGAAAGCTGCCCCGGGTCATGGAAAAAAAAATCCTTCTTTGCTGCTATTCTCCCTTTTCCTTAAGAACATTCCTCATCCCCAATTGATGGCTCCCATGGATGATCTGCCATGTCATCATCCACCAGCTTCATATCACTAAAGCTCACTTTGCAGTATGTTTCACCTACTGGAACATCACTACCTATTTGCTAAACCCTGCCTGATGTTCCCTCCTATGGTCATGGCTCTATCTCATCCTCTATATCTGAAAGGCGAAATGCTTGCACATCTGGCTGCAGCAGGTCACTAATATCTACTGACTACACAGAACTCCACAAGCAGGTTTCGGAGCCCTCACACATATAAAAGGAACATGTGAGGATCATAGGCGTGCGCACAGTGTGTGCCTGGGTGTCATCAGTGAAGGTGAGACAGCAGCCAGGCTTTACTCTGATCTTGCTTTTCTCATATTTGTCTCTAGCAGATGATGGGAAAGGTAGCCCTCCTATGTGTGCAGCAGCAGGAGCTGTAGAGCACTGGCCTGATACATGCTGGGAGCTGTAGTCCCAGGAAGCAGTGTTGGCGCTTCAGCAATTACCGGGCCCAGAAAGGGACAAGAGAGCCCGTGGCCAGTAACCGGCATTGGCTCCTGGGACTACAGCTGCTAGCATGCAGCAGGCCAATACTCTGCAGCTGTCTCCCACCGCGTTTGATACTCATACTATTGTGTTCTACCCCCCAAGTGTCAGCTCACTCCATATAATCTGAGAGGGGGGTGGGAGGAGACTTGCTTCTGCTTGCCCTCTCCTTATTCTTACCATAATATTTTAATATACTAGACATGTGCACCGGCAAAAAAATTAGTTTAGTTTTATTTTATTTTGATTCAGATTTTGCGTTATTTTGTTTTTCGGGATTCAGGTCCGAAAGTCAATTTGTACAGACGGTAGTCTGTACAAATTGTCATTTCGTATGTTCGTTCGTTGCAGCAGAGTGACATTTGAGGGAAAGGAAAAAAAAACATTTTCTCAAATGTCACTTTGCTGCAAATAAATTTCGTCCAACAAACGAAATTTCGTACAGACTACCACTAACAAATTTCGGAATCGGAAATTCAGATTTGTTTGCATTCGTTATATCTGTAATTCGAAATTCAGGTGCATCCGAATCTCCGGAATTTTCGCCCGAATTTCGACTTAGAACGAAACGAATCGCACATGTCTATAATATACTTGTGGATGGAAGAACAGCTCCCACTGAACTTCCTTATTCACTTCAGCTGTAGGTCAGTGCTGTCATCGCATCTCCATCCCCATCTCCTCCTGGCCAATCACAAAGCAATGGTGCAAGGCTTCATTTTGTGATTGACTAAGATGAGACAGGAATGGAGATGCAACCTCAATTATGAGGTCTATGAGACCTGCAGTGCTATAGTTGGAGCAGGCACGGAGGTTCAGCAATATCTGAACATCCATCCGCAGGCATATTGAAGATTTATGGTGAGAAGAAGGAAGATCTATTATTGACACTATGGGTGTCCATAGCCTTTCTGCCGCCTGAGGCGGTCCTTGATGACGGGGAGTGGCCATGCTGAATGGTGCAAAATCAGTGTGGCGGGTTGCTTTTGGAGAGTGATGCCTCTATGACCCAGGTGGAGAGATGTTTGCATCTCCCCACCAGCTCCTAGCAACCTCTGTGCCTGGTAGGCTGCAAGTGAGTGTAGCTGCGACTTCCCATCCAATGCAACAGGCTGCGCACACCTATGGTGAGGATAGAAATATGATCACTGTAATTGCTGAACTGGTTTTTTAATTGAATTAACGTTTCATGTCTGCATGAAATTCCTGGCATGTCACAATATACGTTTTTAAAAAGCTGTACCTTTTATCACTACAAAATCTTTCCTTGGGCTCCAATGAAGTGGCTTTGCATAGGGTCAGATAATGTTGTCAGTTTGCTGCAGGTAGGAAGCGGTTCCTTTTAGTCTCTTCTTCCCTGATGATCCGACTGTAACATTGTACCAAGTCACAAGGTGAGAAGTTGCAGCAGGGGGCTGACTTGTGTCAGACATGCCTAAACACAGCCAAGGACTGCACAGATACCAGGATTTACATGACTGTATCATCTCTAAGCTGACATCTCAGTCCAGTAGTTTGTGACTACTACCTATGGGTCTATTTTGCACAAAAAAAAATGGAATGCATATGTATGCTGTGTACATGTTATAAACTATTGCTATAAACACCATCTAGTGAAATGAACACATGAGAAAAAAACATTCCCATGAACCAGTGCAAACATTGGCCCCCTAAAAAGGGGAGTTAGTTAATAAGTGATGAATCATCATTTATCCACACAATATCAATATCAATCAATGCGGCAGGAGGGGGGGTAGCATGGCATATATATAGTTTAAGGTAATGGAAAGGTTCTTATACACTTGCTCCCTTTCACGAGATAAGGAAGGATTTAAAAGAAAAAGTATTCTACAACTCAATAAGATTACAGGTTGCCTGGGTCCTTTATCCTTTGGTATCCCAAAGTCCCCACCATGAGATGTTTAGGGTAATGGTAGGTGAGAGCAAGCCATTTCTCTTATCTAAGATTTCCATCTCCTCCTGACACTTGTTGTTGGATTAACCACCCTAGATCCCCAGAAGAAGCACATAAGCAAAATGCGTCAGAAAAAATCCCTACAAGTGCAAGCCAATGTAATATTATCGGACTGTAAACAATAGAACAACCAAGACGAATTATGGACACTATACATGGACTTCCACTGCGATATTCTACTACATGTATTTTGGCTGCCCAAATAAGGAAATATGGGGTTTGGTTTCCATTAAGGTTTTTAATCTGTATAATTACAATTCTTTCTACATCTTTGTATATTCAATAAATTAGATTTTTTTTTAAATCATACTTATGCAATGCTCTGCACCTCTTTAAACCCCATGTTCTATAATGTGTACAAAGAAGTGGTGAATCATCAACAACTTGTATTTAAAAAGAAAAACAAAATTTCATATGCATATTTGCTGGAGTGGACTTTATACTGTAAATAAGGGCCCATTCACACCACCCACATTGCGGCAACGTGTGGCTAGCGTGCTGTGGTGTCATTCATTTTAAATGGCCCTCCAAAGCATGGCCAGAACACAACTGTGTTACAATGCACAGCAGCACGCCACTATGCAAGACGGTGCACCTACAAAAATGCAGCAAAACTATTTTTCATTTATTTAGGTGTGTTGCAGCCTATTCATTTTGAATGGGCTGCCTAATGCAGTGTGCCGCAACATGCCTCAATGCATAAAAAAATGCAGTGCGGTGTGGTGTTGTGGGATTAATCCTTAAACCAAAGGTCCCGAAATCAAAGGAAGAGCTACAAAAAAACATAATAATTATGTTGTTACAAAGTATTTACAAATGAAGAGCGTAATAGCAATGACATTCTTCATGCACATAGGAGCACAGAGCAGGCCCCCTGTTGACTGTACTTGGTAGAATGAACCTAAGTGTCGTGGTTGAAACCTACATTTCTAAAAACAGATTTGGAATCCCAGCTCCCATTTTCCTGCCCCATATAGTTTTTAATATTTTGTAATTTCTCCAAAAATATTTTCTATGGTTGAACTTGTCCGTTATGGCTGTTCCATTAAGATTATGCATTTTCTGGCACTCTTTAAGGAAATATAGAATAGTTAACAGCCTGAAAGTTATTTGCCATTGAACACACTGTGACAAATCTATTTATGTACAGTTAGAGATGTGGTACAATACACTGACCAGATGGGCACAGCTGGGGAGGGAGTCTGGTGTTTTTGCCAGGAATGTATGTAGGTGTCCAGATGGTCCCGTATTTTATCACAAATCCACTGAAAACACATTTTTATAGTGTTGTCTACAGATTTATTAAATTTTTTTTAAACAGACATCTAACTCACTGCATTGCAGTCATCATTGTGTACTAAGATATACAGAGTGTGTATCGTGTGATAATTTCATGACACCTGTCTTCATAGGCCCGCTACATCCTTTATGTGATGTCATTTACATTGCTCTGCATATAAGGCAGAGCCACAGACCAAGCCTGCATACAAACAATTGTGAAGATATTTTTACTGGCTATATTTTAATAGAGAAATATTCCCAAACATAGACTGTGTTAAAATACTAAATTATTTATGAAACAAAACTGAGTTGAGCTGTTTTTCCAAGAAATAATGAATAGCTTCTATTTGAGGTCCCTCCATGTATTAGCCTAAAGACTGTCATCCCACTGTTACATAAACGACTTGTGGGCTGTTGCCTGATTGGCATACATATACACGAGCAATGCCTATATCAGGTGAATACAATAGTCCTCAAACAGAACCACATTATGTTATGATTGCACTGCAATACCAGATTTAATTACCTGGTGAAATTTATAATTGCTGAACCAGACCTGAACAAGATGGAATATTATTGGTTGTTGTGGAGAAAGCACTTTGCAGTTAGCATTTTGACCCTCGCACTATTTTACTGAATAACCTCTCAATTTAACTGTATTATTTTACTTTTACTTCTGTGTTGCCCACCTCTGGAAAATTATATTCAGTGCATACCTATAGAAATTAATAGGTTGCTGAGAAGTGTCTAGAGACTCTATGCTGTTCAGGTATTTCATTCTCTGCAGTCCCCTAACTGAAAGCTCTGCATATAAGGCTTCTTTCAGAGGGCGGTCTGACCAGGTCCTCTTGTAAGTTTTTCAGGCAGATCTGATCAGAAGCCCAATCTTAGTCTATGAAAAGCTGGATCTAAAAGGACAGGCATCCGTTTATATCCGACTACCCCCAACTCCTTCCAAGTCTGGAAAGCAAAGTCCACCAAAATGGAATGAAGTACCATTTTGGTGTACTTGATCGTGCCAGACCAGTGGTAATCTAATGTAAACAGACGCAAGTTCATTTAAATCTGACTCTCCATAGACACAACATGGCTCCGGTAAGTTCAGTTTTTTTCCTCTATCGTAAGATGGTGGAAAAAACTGGACAGATATGGATGTCACAAAGGTGACATCCAATCTGTACTGTTCCAATCAGCAAGGGATTAATGTACAGATTCCCTGCTGACCAGCACTGACAGCACCCTTGTGAAAGGGGCCTAAAGGAGACAGCAGGTTTTCCTTTTGGATAAAGGCTTCAATAATTGAATTATAGGGAAGTGCTATATAAAAAAAAAGAAAAGCCTGTCATTTTACGCTGCATTAGTAAAGATAGTCTGTCATTTACACACATAGGAAGCAGCTATTGTATTAACTGAATTCATATTTATGCATACTTTATATTCATTTAATATAGCGGAGCATGCAAATTAACAATTTGAGGCATTTAACAGAATAAGATTTTTTTGTGTGTTCCAAAAATGACCAAACAAAGACATATTTGTTTTGCATGTTTTATAATTATTAGATCAACAAATCTGATGGATATACTGATTATTACACTGATATATTTATCAAACAGTAAATGTGACTTTCACCAAACATTCACTGCAGGTAAAAAATTGTTAGTGAATCCACTTGTATGATGTACTTCATATGCAGCAGCTGTTAAGCAGGTGTTTCTGCATCTAAAACAGCGTTTCAGATATTAGATATCTATATCTTAGGTTTACTGCAATTTGACTCAGTCACTGTAATTTAAAACATATGCACCAGAAAGGTGAACCTGTAGTGAATGTTCGATGACTGCCACATTCAATGCTTATAAATATATACCTTAGCTTAGTGTGTGTACTAACATACAGTATTTCTTTCGTACTTAAACTAGATACATCAATTTTATATATTACCACTGGATGGCACTCTCATACAGGTTTTACCCATCACATGTTCAGAGACCTCATTATAGTATAAGCTACTGATTATAATACAACATCTAACTTTATTTCTTATTTGGGGTCAAAGATATACATTTATCTCAGCTGTATGGTCAAAGTGACTAAAATGTGCTGACATCAAAGTTCACCAAAGCAGAACCTTTCATTTTTTTTTAATTTCACTAATTTAATTGTTTCGGCAAAAGTTGCTTGAAATTAAAAGTTCTGCTCTTTTTTTCATTATATATGTTTGTTTTTTTTTAAAGGATTTTATTAAAGCTGATGGTGTGAACAATGTTCAGGTACCACATCCCAATAGCGTAATTCAACAACGAATAAAAATTATTTTGTCAGACTTTGAAGGTACCCCAGAACTGGACTATACAACATATATAGTAAAATAATAGAATCTTTATTAATCTTTTTTAGTATCAAAGTGATGAATTTGACGTGAATCCACTTAATGTACAAACATTAAAACTTATATCATACATAATGCAGCCAAACCAACTTATAAATCTCCTTATATAGCTTACATTTCTTACAGTTCTATGGAAGCATACACCTTCATATTATAAATATCTGCTATAATTGCCTCCAAATATGGCTTCCACAAGTCCCAATGAACCCAGGGTGCAGATAAGGGGGACAACCAAGAAGCACCTTGCTATGCTTAATGGTGCCTTTCTATCACATTATTAATGGCATCATCCTTACATGTGATGTCTTCACATGCGCTATTGAATTACAGATATCAACGGAGGAATTTGCTGTACCTAGACACAGAAAGTGAGGTGGGTAGGAGTGAAGAGTGAGAGAGGAGCCCCTCTCGCTGTCTTTGTATCTAGGTACTCTGGCAAATTCCCCCATTGATAGCTGTAATTCAATAGTGGATGTAAAGTAATCTCTTTGAGAAGATGATGCCATTAACCTCCCTGGCGGTATGATTATGCAGGATTTTAGCATGCCAAAGCGGTACATTGTTTTTCATGGCAATTTGTTGTTGTATATGGTAGGCCTGTAATTCTTAGTAAATCTTGGGAATAGCTCACTAAATCTGTTCAAACAAAAGTCCAGTGGACTTGTGGAAGCCATATTTGGAGGAAGTTACAGCAGATATTCATAATATTGTAGCCCTCCCCTGAGGAAGAGGCACTGACAGTGAAATGTGTTGAGAAAACAATCAATACTATCTATGTTAACCTTGCCTCGTGAAATATGACTTAACAAAAAATAGCACACATTTTAGGAAGTATTGTGTATGCTTCCATAGAACTTTAAGAAATTTAAGAGTCACAAGGAGATTTATGAGAAGGTTGGGCTGCAATATGTATGATATAAGATTTCTGAAGCAGATCTCTGCTTCATCAGCTTCTTTTGGGGTCCCCAGGTGACATTAGGGGTCCTAAAGAGCCCTAATGTCTCCATAAAGAGGACCTGTCAGTGTACCTGTGCTATTATATAGGGGGATTGTTATCCCCCTATGTAATAGCAATAACAATAAGTGTAAAAAAAAGTAATATATATAAATAAAAAAAAGTAAAAAGAATAAACGTCACATATAAAAAAAGTTTAAAAAAAACCCTAAAATGTTTAAGTCCCCCACCCCTACGTTTACACACATATAAACGTAAATACGCATCCGGTGCACCAGCGTGCGAAAACGACAATTGCGCTACACACGTTACATATCGCCGCGAACGTCACAGTGAAAGCAATCATTTTAGGGCTATCAATCACTGATAACACTAAACTGATGAGCGGTAAAAGCTTTTTAAGCTTCACCTATGGCCAATTTTGGGTATTATCGTTTTTTGAGGTTTCACGCGCACACGCAATTTTAAGGCTTGACATGTTTGGTGTCTTTTTACCTGACGTGACCTTGTCTTTTATATTTTACCAAAAAATTGGGTAATAATAAATGTTTTATCATTTAATATAGGGGAAACAAGTTTTTCTTAATTTATTTCGGTAATTTTTCCTTAATATAGTAAAAAATAAAACCCCAGTGGTGATTAAATACCACCAAAAGAAAGCTCAATCTGTCCCTAAAAAATGGTATAAAATTGATTTCAGGACAGCGTTGCCGGAATAAATATCAGTCAAAGTACCGCAGCGGTGAATACTGAAAAATGGCCTGGATGGGAAGGGGGTTTAACAAAGCGGACTTCAAGTGGTTAATAAAGATTCTGTGAATAGTCCAGATCTGGGGTACCTTAAAAGTCCAACATAGTAATTTTTATCCAATTTTTTTTGAAGGGAGTGTATTTGTTGTAGTTTATTTTGCTTAATATAGTTATTGTCACAATATCTGGAAATCTGTGCCGGATTTTCGCTTTGCTCCCTGGTTCTGGCCTGTCATCCTATGGTGTCTCACAAGGCTGCAGCCAATCTGCTCTCCTCCTCCCCTATTTAGGACTTCCTCACGTGTTGCTCTTGGTGCGAGCAACAAGTCTTATGCTTTGTTCTGTACCCCTTGTGTCTCTAACTATCCCTGGGATCTTATTCCACTTGAGCTTACTATAGGATCCTTGTGCCTTTGGCTTCCCTGTATCAGCTGGTATCCCTGTTTGGCGTTATCTTCTGCTTTGCTCTTTGCGCCCCTACTATAGTATTCGAGTGTGCACCTTTTGTATTTTGCTGAAGATTTCCCTTTGCTTCACCAGTGTGGTGTGAGTCTCTCTATACTGCCTTGCATGCCTAACAACTTCTGTGTTTTCTCACTCCAGCCATCGTGTGTCTGTTTTCTTCTACCTATTTCAATTCTTTGTACTTCTAGCTAACTCTCTCTAGCGGTCTGTTAATTTACCTTTCCAGTGTATCCACCTTGCTACGCATTTACCCCTTTACTTCTAAGCTCCACTCTTTCCTTGCAGCTTTGTGCTTACTTCTATCATAACACTCCCTGTGTGCATTTATCTCTTTGTTCTACACCTTGCATTTTATCTTCTGTTATCCTGCTTCTCTTTGTATGCATGTGCAACGCACATTTCTGACTTACTCTTGTACCTTATACCTTCATGCTCCTAAGTGTACCTCCTAGCTACTCACCTTTCCGGTGTGTCACTGTCTCCTGAGTCCTTGCTTGGCTACTCTCGTTAGTATATCCTCTGCTGTGCGTCTTGCACATTTACTTGTGTCTTTCTCTTTCATTGTGTGCCACTGTTCCTATCTTCCTCCTCTTGGTTACAAGTTTCATCCCTACCTGTTCTTTGTATCTAGTTCCCGGTGCTTCAACTAGTCCTTTGCGTCTGTGTGGGTGCGCTAGAGGGCCGAAACCTGGAAGGTGTCCAGCAGTCAATCATCCTTACCGCTAGATGCTCTGTCGAATACCTGGCCCTTCTTAGATTCTATGCCTCTAGTGCGTCCTGAGAACGCACAGACCATTAGTTCCTCTCTCCCTGTGACCAACATCCCAGATATCCCTCCTGTCTGTGACTCCTACCGACTCCTCAAACCCCGGGATTCACGTACCCTAGTGCCCGGTCCCCAGACCATGACAGTTTTCTTTGTATTTGTTTTTTTGCCTTTTCTTGTGTATTTGGTTACTTGTTAACTGACACTTTAAAATTTGTATTGTACTTTTTCCCATGTCTGTTTTTCTATCTGTGAAAAATATTTAGGCTGATGAGAGGACTATTTGGCAAAATATGTGCAGGATAGTTTACGTAACTCTCTGGAGCAATTTTTTTTAAAAGACAGATTATATTTAATACTGATCAATGTAAAGTTATGCAACTAGGCGGTGACAACAGAATTGCCATCTCTACATTTATCACAATAAATCTGGGCATGAAATACCTGGTAACAGTATGCTAAGCAGTACCCAATGCCAAGCAGCAGGTGGAAATAAAATCCAAATGTGTAAAAGCTACATAAAAACACATGATGTACATGTAGAAGATTTAAATGCAGGCTAATAAATTAATAATAAGGTATGGGAGGTAACAGTTGTTTAGGATGTTTTGTAGTGTGTTCCTCTGGAGCAAAACTGCTACAGTGTGTAAAAAATTTTCCCTGAAGGACAAGTTTTTTTTTTTTTAGCCTTGTTGAACTATATGACAGTATCACTTTACTATGTTACCTTAGAAAATTGAGCTAATATGGACCTCTAGAGCAGTGGCGTAACAACCGGGGGTGCGGGGGGGTCACTTGCCCCGGGCGCAGGACTGAGGGGGTCTAGTGGATGTTTATATAATATGGGGGGGGGGGGAAATGTTCTGCCCCGGGCGCCCATAACTCTGGTTACGCCACTGCTCTAGAGCAGCCTTTATTACCATTGTTCTGGGGCACCATGAGGTGCCTTCTGGCTTCGTCAGGGGTTTCTTCAGATTTTGCAGTGTCATGCATTTCCATAGTGCAGGTGTGCTGGGTACTAGCACCATGGAAAATTATAACATTAATGCAGAGTGGGCTAAACTCCTGTTATGAAAGGTGCGACTCTGATGTGAAAGGAGGGGCTCTGATGTGATGTTAAAATCCATATCATCCACCTATCTAGGATAAGGGTCTGGTAAAGATTTTGTGGGGACCACAAGTCATTTTTTTAAATGTTTACATTTGCATTTTTCATATTGTAGAATGGGTGGTTCGAGATTTTGCACACTTTTAAATTGTGCCGCGAGGGAAAAAAGGTTGAAAAAATTGTGATCTAGAGTTATGTTTAGAGACGAGTGAATAAAAGAAAAAATGGACTGTGTTATTCACTCCATCAGGTGATATTCCATTTGCCAAGCAACATGAGCAAGTTGCTAAAATGTGGTTGGCAGAACCCCTTACCAGTTTGCTATCTACAGAGCATGCAGAGAATACCTCTGACCAAGGTGACCTCTATTCACCCGCTGAGATCTAAAGGTGCCCATACACTGCACGATTCTCGTACGAGAATCGCGGGAAATGTCACGATCGTACGAGAATCGTGCAGTGTGAATGAAGACGTGCAACCGTTTCTACTGTACGATCGCACGTCTTTTGTCTAAAGAGCATGCTAGAAAACCAGCTGAAAATCTTACGATTTTCGGCTGGTCTTGCGATGGTTGTAAAGTGTATGGCCACCTTAAGAAGTCTAGTGGATGTTTATATAATATGGGGGGGGGGGGAAATGTTCTGCCCCGGGCGCCCATAACTCTGGTTACGCCACTGCTCTAGAGCAGCCTTTATTACCATTGTTCTGGGGCACCATGAGGTGCCTTCTGGCTTCGTCAGGGGTTTCTTCAGATTTTGCAGTGTCATGCATTTCCATAGTGCAGGTGTGCTGGGTACTAGCACCATGGAAAATTATAACATTAATGCAGAGTGGGCTAAACTCCTGTTATGAAAGGTGCGACTCTGATGTGAAAGGAGGGGCTCTGATGTGATGTTAAAATCCATATCATCCACCTATCTAGGATAAGGGTCTGGTAAAGATTTTGTGGGGACCACAAGTCATTTTTTTAAATGTTTACATTTGCATTTTTCATATTGTAGAATGGGTGGTTCGAGATTTTGCACACTTTTAAATTGTGCCGCGAGGGAAAAAAGGTTGAAAAAATTGTGATCTAGAGTTATGTTTAGAGACGAGTGAATAAAAGAAAAAATGGACTGTGTTATTCACTCCATCAGGTGATATTCCATTTGCCAAGCAACATGAGCAAGTTGCTAAAATGTGGTTGGCAGAACCCCTTACCAGTTTGCTATCTACAGAGCATGCAGAGAATACCTCTGACCAAGGTGACCTCTATTCACCCGCTGAGATCTAAAGGTGCCCATACACTGCACGATTCTCGTACGAGAATCGCGGGAAATGTCACGATCGTACGAGAATCGTGCAGTGTGAATGAAGACGTGCAACCGTTTCTACTGTACGATCGCACGTCTTTTGTCTAAAGAGCATGCTAGAAAACCAGCTGAAAATCTTACGATTTTCGGCTGGTCTTGCGATGGTTGTAAAGTGTATGGCCACCTTAAGAAGGATCTCACATTTAGGACAACAAGGGGATATGTGGCCTGAATCCCTGCCACTGAAATGTGACTGCCTTAAATAGGAAGTAGTATGTTTCCTTATTATCATCATTATTGGCATCATCATAATAGGACAGTGATATTACATAATCAACTTTTGAGTCTGCCTCGACAGTAGCTCCCTAATTGGACCTCTCCCCTTCTAAATGTAAACATAGAAAAAAAATGAGAAATAGAGGTTTCTGAGAGGTATAAAACCAATACATGTGTAAAAATTATATCCAAATTTTATTATACAGTAATTACATTATATAAAAGAATCGATTATAATACATACGAGTATTTAAAAAACCCCAATTGGCTAAAACACACACAAAGTTCCCAGGATATGCCCAACGTCAACCAGTTATATCTTAATTAAATATCCATAGTTGCAAACATAATTGTCATTAATTATTCATTGTTCATTTACTGATTGTCATTAGTTTTTCATTGTTCATTTACTGGCACAGACATATTCGGGTCCCGACGCGTTTCGCACCAAGCTTCTTCAGGGTACCACGGGGGGCTAATCTAACAATAATAATAACAATTATACATCAATTGATAATAAAATTTGGATATCATTTTTACACATGTATTGGTTTTATACCTCTCAGAAACCCCTATTTCTCATTTTTGTTCAGTGATATTACATAGCAAGCATCTTGTACAAGTGCTTCCCTGCATTCTGCTAACATTAGAACTGAACTGGTAGGCTGGCCTAGGATGCTGATTTTCTAGTTATGCTATATGGACAGTTTATATGCATATAGTAGTTAGTGACATTCTTCTTTACCACTGGGTAATTCAAATGAATAGTTAAAGTGCGGTAGCAAAGATTGTTTTTCTTGCATATTCTTGCAATGTACTGTCCTATACCAAATCAGCGACTATAGATAGCCATGCAATTTGTCACAAGACATAACTACTGTCCACCTAATTCCCGTCTACAGATTGTCAATTGGTACAATAAAGTCTATTACACTGTCATGCACCTAAGATTTGAGCTGGCATAATCAACATGATTTCTAAACTGTGTCCCCCTGCTCTATTGAAGGTCACTGGTTTGTTTTGGCAACTTTGGCTGCTGCCCATAAGAAGGCACAGCTAATTCACTGGTATTTAGACAGGGCACAGACCTGCCTGCCATCAGAGGAGAGAAGGACCCCTGCTGCTCTTTACAGCTAGAAATTACAACCCAACTCTCTCTCACAGCTTATGTGAAGGTCTGCCAGGATTTAGATCCAATTAGATGACCTTGCACAACCCAATACTCCATGCAAACATCTACTTAGTTATGAAATCACATTTAAATGTTTAAGACAGTTTTTTTCCTGTTTTGTTAAAATAAATGGTCTAGAATGATACGTTGAGCTAATAATCCCTCCAGAATGTATTGTGGCGGGGTGTATTGTCAGCACCAGAACAGTATGAGAGACATGAACCCATAAAAGGGTCAACACAAAACAATTAGCTATGTGCTAACAAAGGTTTCTTGCAGATGTGTTTCTACAGGTCAAGCTAGTGCCTCAGCAGGTTTTCCAGCATCTTATTAAATTATAGTATATTCTAAAGTTAAAAAGTTAAAGTCTTTGTTGACCCAACCACTAAATCTCATATAAGCTATAACCTATTAAAGGCAAAGTCAAACTTGTGCAAAAACTCAATAAATGCACACACTTTAATAAACGAAAAAACTAAACAAAATTGCAATTGCACTGCATTGGCTGACTGGACTTGTGGTCTCTCTATTCACAGATCTTGTCAAAGGATCTGTAAATAGATGATGCTGCTGTGCAGGCTGAGCCATGCAGTCATGCAGATTTTCAATATATACAGAATCCAGTGGGGAGAAGAACCCTGAGATTCTGGTAAGAAGGGCTTCTCCACTGGCTATCATGTTGATGTTTTACCATCACTGCATTCTGATAAATCACCCTGAACAAGTATAGAGATAAGGAATATATAATTTTCTGTTTTACTTGCTGCATGCTTGTTTTGGGATTGAAATACATTTTCTGAAGGTCAGCATTGGAAGCCCACATATTTATTTTATGGCATGTGTAAAAGCTAAGGCCTATCAATATGTAAAATGGATACAAAATGCAACACCATTATAATTTAAAATACATTTACATTTTTTTTTTCTGCTCGGTGTCCACATTCCACAACCTGCCAAGTGCAGAGGTTTGAGTTTTTGCTCTTTAATGTGTTCATTTTGCTGTTCTCTTAATGTAATAGGAGTCTTCTTTGTTCTAACCCAGCACCTGTCAGATGACACTAACACAGCCGAGAAATCTAACTGGCTTCTCTCAGCTCTGCTTTCTAAGTCTACATATGCATAGGAATAATGTACTGCAGTACACCCAGGGCTCATGTCATCTAGGCCTGCAGTGTCTTCACTTGACTGCAGTGATTGTTTTTTTTTTCTTCTCAGAAACTGAACAATGCCAGTCACTTCTAGAGAACATAGAAAATAGGTGTTTTCTATGTGCCTCGTTCACACCACAACGTAGGTGTGACATGCAGTCTGCTGCAAAAAATGCAGACATGCTGCTTTATTTGATAGCACACTGCAGATCACTGCATCACAGTACACTGTGATACTGTGCTGGAACTGAGATGAAGTGTACACTTTGTACACTCCAAATAAAGTAAAAAAAAAGACAAAGGAAACAGTGTGATGTGCTGAAACAGCGAATTACACCACCCATCGGAGCTGTCAGATCACACTAGCCTACCCACTTAAATGGAGCGTTTTTAGCATGCTGACTAGTGTGAACAGTCACTGAGTCTCCATTTGAGTGTAGTGCTCATGCAGTGGCGGCTCTAGACTTTGCGAGGCCTTAGGCGAAACTTAAAAATGAGGCCCCACTCAGGCCCATAATGAGAAAAAATGGAAGCGATAAAAATGAAAGGTATAGAGAGAACTACAACTCCCAGCAATACTCTTTAAAGAAATGCAGAATAGTAACGGCTATAGGGGACTACAACTCCCAGGAATACCCTCTACAGAAATGCAGCATGGTAACGGATATAGAAAACTACAACTCCCAGCAATACTCTCTAAAGAAATGCAGAATAGTAACGAAGTAACGACTATAGGGGACTACAACTCCCAGGAATACACTCGACAGAAATGCAGCATGGTAATTAACGCTACTTGGCTGCCAGGGAGGTGATGTGCCGACAGGGCAAACTAGGCGGCCGCGAGGCCCTCGGGAGTGTGAGGCCTCAGGCGACCGCCTAATTTGCCTAATTAGAGAGCCGCCTCTGTGCTCATGCATAGTGATCCATTCCGGCAACACATTTTCTTTTTGCCGATGACATGAAGAAGTGCTCACTCATCTACAGAGATATACTGACCCTTACCATGGTGTAGTGGCACATGTACAGTACTTCATGTGTGAGAGGATTGGAAAAGTAGGCAAAAGAGCGAATTAGGTATATTTAGTTATTTAATATCCATTTTAAAACAAAGCGTAAACTTAAAGGCTAACTTCAGCTGAAAGGTTTTTTTATGTGCAGCAAAGAGTTAGAAGTTCTGTCTTGTTTTATTGCTGTCTGTGTCCCCAGGGAGGAGTTTTTCTGGGACAGGTAGTAGGAAAAATCTCCTACAGGAACATAGACCACAATAAACTTAGGAAAAGATTAGAAATACCATGAGGGGTTTCATTGCTTTATATATACCCATTAGAGAAGTTCTCTGTGTTTTTTGCCTTAGTGGTACAATTTCCCCAACAGAGTCTCAGACAGTAATACAAGTATTTTATCAAGTAGGAAATGGTCAAACCTGTGTAAGGCTTTCATTGTTGTTGTTGTACCCGTTGGAGTTCTTTCCTATGCTGGCCAGGTGACAGTGGAGAACAGTTGCCAAATGGCTCCTGTACAAGAACAATTTTTTGGGGCCCTATTCAACTACTCCCAAAATTCAAGTTCACTGAGGAAGATGAATAGAAACTGTTTATTGCACTTTATTGCACTTTGAACATATGTTCTTTTTTAACTGTTTATATAGTCTTACACTATACAGGTACACTATATACTATAGGTAGAGTGCGTGCCACAAACAACCCTTGACAGGGGTCACCCATTTAATCACTGCACTTCCAATCCTTCTTCTCTGCTGATGATCTTCACTCTGCGATATATAAGACAATCCATCACAATGGCTCATTTTCCTCTCCTAGACTGGAGTTTTTTCTATGCATGAGAAACTGATAGTAGATTAAATTATAGGTAAATGAACATCTCTCTACAGAGTGGCTATTTCCTTATAAAAGAAGGGGAACTACAACCTTGACCAGACTCTCATAAGCGTATGCTGTGGCACTTTGATGATGCACCAAATCATAGGAGTGTAGCTTGAAGCTTGCACAACTTCTTACACCAGGGACTGTAAAGGTTTTTTTTCCACTCTTGGTTCTATATTTCAAGTTCATTAGAAGCAGACAATGGTTTACTGATGATGTAGTAAATGGATGTGCAATTATTTCACACCTGTTTTTATTATCCATTTATTATTTTATAACTGAGCTGTAACAAAAAATTCCCAGTTAGAAATATGCCAGAGGGATGCAGGATTGCATAAGGTCTAGTCACTTGGAGCCCACTCCCCAGCCCCCTCAGAAACATAATGAAGTGTTGTCCACATTTCACACTTGGTGCTAAAGAGGAAACGTCTCTGTATGTGCTGTGTAAATTGGGATGTAGGGCTATGGACACTGCACACAGCTGAGGCCTGTTTGTTACTGCTCCCTGCTGAGCTATGCCACAATTAATCAAGCTTTCTAGGTTTTGGTTAATTGTCATCCCCCAATAATTTGTTTTATTTTTCTGGCCCCACGCCAGGTCTGATAATTTCACAGTCTTGAGTTTGATGTTCACACACTACCAGACTTGGAATAGTCAGGGGAGGGGAGCATGGGGTCCCCAGTCTTGTGTCTGTTGATATCTGGAACAGTTAACCCTTCTGGATCTGAGATTTTCTGCAGAAGTTTGTTCAGCTCAGGCTACAATACTTATAGCTAGATGGGGAGTAGATTTTCAATAAATGTGTTCAATACAATAACATTCATTCATACTTCTGTTCACATACAGTCCAATTTATTTGTTGCATATATTTATTTCATATATCTGCCCTTCTACAGCTCTTGTAAAATAATTTATTTTGCGAGTTATTTAATAAAACACAAAAGGAAGTTAAGAGGTGCAAACAGGTAGCAGTTTATCATAGTCAGGATAATGAAAGTTGGTCTATGATTTCTTAATATGGGTTACTGATATGGCATATAACATAACAGCTCTTTGCATAATTTTATATCACCTATTTGTTAATCAATGGTCTAAAAGTATTTTTAGGCCTGTAGACATTTTTAATGTATAAGCTTTACGCCAAGTATGGACATGACATGGTGGTGAGAAGATGCAACCACAAAGTGACTGTCAGGGTGCCCACACACCTTACGATTATCGTACGATAATCGCGGGAAATCCCGCGATCGTATGATGTTCGTAAGGTGTGTGGAAGCCGTGCGACCTCTACTACTGTAAGGTTGCACGATTTTAAATTTACGGACATGTTTGAAACCCCGCCGAGCATCGTACGATGTTCGGCGGGTTTGTGGCATGTCCGTACGATAACAGCCGCACGGGCCGGTGTGCGCAAGCGCACACTGCCCGTTCGGCATTGCGGTCATCGGAAGCCCGCCCCTCACGGGGCGTGGCTTGCGATCATCGCAAGTACGATCTGCCTATGCAACATAGGCAGATCGTACGTTTTTTTAAGTACCTTACAACCATCGCAAGACAAAAGTCTTGCGATGGTTGTAAGGTGTGTGCCCAGCCTTAGAATGCAGGTGTATGAACTGAGTGGAAATCCCTGCCACCAGCCTTATCTTGGAGAAACCACAGCAAGCAAAAAACCCCCCTGCATTAGTGTACGTATATAACATACCTCCCAACTTTCTCAGATGATAAAGCGGTACACTTTCTAGCACAATGTATTTAGGCAATGGACACATCTCCTGCCATGCCCCCACTCATGCATTCTATTAGGTATGTACTGTATATGCTAAATATGATTGGTAAAACCAAGAATTTCTGCTTTTCAGCATAACTTTTCCTTTATATTGGCTTTTTAAAAAAGCGAACAAGATAACTAAGAGGCTTATCCACTATCCTGCCCTAGCAGCCGACTTAATCACCGAGCCGAAGTGAACTGAGCTGAACGGCATTCGGATATTCTCTTCGGCTCTGTGCAGCCGATTTCAGCCGTACAGCGGCTAAAGTCAGCCGTACATTGGCTACCTTCGGTCAGCCAAACATGCTCTGCATGTTCAGCTAAGCCAAAGTGCAGAAGCCATTCAACTCAGTCGATCCAACATCTGGATCGGCTGAGCCGAACCTCCGGCAGTTCACTCACTGCCGTTCGCCCCTATTCTCATAGGGGCCGAATGGTAATGAGTGAATAGTCGAATGCCACCGAGCAACATTTGGCTCCGATAATCTGCTCGCTACCTCTGAGGTAGCAAGCACAATAGAAAAAATTTAAACAAACGAGAAAAGAAATGTTGATAATTTATGTAAATAAATATAAAAAAAAGCAAAAATGAAAAACATGTTAGGAAAATAATTAAAAAAATGTAAAGAAAAGAAAAAAACCTTTAGGTGTAGTAGGAAAGTTAGGAGGGACCCCAAGTTTTAAAAAAAGGATGGGGTTCCCCCCAAAAGTCATACATGTCACTTTAGGTCTGGTAGGAATTTTAAGGAGGAACCCCACCCCCCAAAAATGGAAGGAAAAAATATGGGGTACCCCCTAAAATTCCCAACCAGACCCTTGATCCGAGCACAGGCCTGGCAGGGCAAGAAAGGAGGGGGATGAGTGAGCGCACCCCGCTTTACTAGGCCACATGCCCTCGGCACTGGGAGGGTGCTTTTTTAGGGTCCCCCCTAGAAAATCACCTTGTCCTCCTGCCAATGGGGATAAGGGCCTCTTCCCCACAAGCCCTGAGGCGTTGGTTGCAGGGGGGCTAATTTTCATCACGATACTCCTTTAATAAAGGGGCTCCCAGATGCGCCCCCCCTTGTGAATGAGTAGGGGTACTAGTACCCCTACTCATTCACTAAATGGTTAAATACAAATGTAAATAAAAAGACCAGACTTTTAGAAAATCAATGGGAACATGTCAAAATAAAAAAAAAACCGACGCCCGCCGACCTGACCACACGCAAAGAACTCCCGACACATTATGAAGTATCTGACATATGCTGGAAAAATATAAAAAAACTGTTTACATTTGGCCGACACCTGCCAGAGTCTTCCTGCAGGTCCCGGACAAATGAAAACAACTGGGCGGAGCTGGTCATGACGTCATGGCCGTCGACCCCCACTTGTTGTCATTTAATGACAGCCAGGTGTCTTCAAATAACCTGAGGACGGTGGTCTGTAATTGAAGGACAACAACTCAGCGGAGCCAGCTGTGACATCACAGCTGGCTCTGCCCAGTTGTTGTCAGTTGCGGGGAAAACGGTCTGCTTCGGTAGGCCGTTCTCCTCACTTCAGCTGCCACTACAGCTCAGCGTAGCCGGAGCATATGCGTTAAGCTCGGCTGAGCCGCTGGGCTGCCTTTGGCTGCTGTATGTGCTATTGTGAATAGCCTGTACATCAGACTGAACCGAAGGGCTCCGGCGGCTGAAATGAGCCGAAGGATCAGCCGAAGCTACGGCTGGATCCTTCAGGTCTTTAGTGAATAACCCTCTAAGAGATAGAATAAAGGTTTTGGTGCATAATAACACCTTTGTTAGATAAATAGTACATTTACATCAGTGTTAATTTGGCAGGGAATTTCAATTTAGTTTTAGTCATAGTCTTTTGACTAAAATGCCATTTGGTTTTAGTCATAGGAATTGTTTTAGTTAACTAAATATCAGAAGATTTTAGTCGACTAAATCTACAATAGATTTAGTCTACTAAAGTCTAGTGGGTTTAGTTAAACAGTAATTTAAGAATTTCTCTAGCATTTCCAATCTCATTATATACTCCTGGAGAAAACATCTGTTAACCTGTTATTACTTGTGGTATTAAGGTGGGAACATGCAATCAGGGGCGTAACTAGAAATCACAGGGCACCATAGCAAAATTTTGTATAGGGCCCCCCCAACCTGCACCCCCCTCTGGTGCTTGAACTACAGCATATATTATCATTATTATTATATAATACGATTAAATGCCGAAATTGCAAAACAATACCGGCGCCTTCAAATCCAAAAAGAGCCCAGCAGTAAAAATACAGCAAACACGGTGGAGGCAGCTCCCACAGATTAGATGGAACACCAGTCTATGAGAAAAAGAGCAAAAGAGAGCGCCTCCATAGTGTAAAAATGTTATTTAATAGTAAAAACATGCAGCTCTAAGGCTGTACCTACAACAGTTCGGTAGAATAAAAACCAGTAGAATAGGGTGAGAGGACGGAACCCCTGGCAGGGAGAATCTGGAGCGATGTAAAACACCAGTAACCTCGATCCCTGTATTGATAAATGGTTAACGGTTGAAGGGGGCGTGCCCCAGAAACGCGTTAACCATTTATCAATACAGGGATCGAGGTTACTGGTGTTTTACATCGCTCCAGATTCTCCCTGCCAGGGGTTCCGTGCTCTCACCCTATTCTACAGGTTTTTATTCTACCAAACTGTTGTAAGTACAGCCTTAGAGCTGCGTGTTTTTACTATTAAATGACATTTTTACACGATTAAATGCCGTTTGCAATAGATCAGTGTCCCTGAGCTTAGGATACGTGCGTCCAGAGACAGTGATCTATTCAAAACTGCATTTAATCATATCGCGTACATTACGTGTGGACTGCCGCTTACAGATATGGCCGCTGTCACCCAGTCATTAACTTCAGTGGGTACAGTGGCCACATCTAAGTGGGACACCCGATAATAGTGTCACAAGAATACAGTTGTGGGTGGGTATGCAGAGTGGGTTGCAGAGTGGGTAGGTGCACAGAGTGGGTGGGCGATGTGGGTGGATGCACAGAGTGGCTGGCAGTGAAGGTGGGCGCACAGAGTGGGTGATGTGGGTGGGTGCAGAGAGTGGCGGGGTGCACAGAGTGAGTGGCCAGTGTGGATGCACAGCATCTCACCTCTCTTCCTCTGGCCAGTTCTAAGGGCTTGTTCACACCCCATACAGTGCGTTCCAGCGCGGTTAGCTGATGGAACGCACTGTATCGCATAGTAAACTCCTCCCTGTGTTCCGGTGCATGCAGCATTTTTTCCAATTGCACTGGAATGCAACACAGGCACTGATGTGCCACGCGTTCTGGTGCGGGCACTTGCACTGCGGGCAGGGGGGCATGGCTGCGGTGCCATTGACTTCAATGCACCACAACGCCCCTTCCCGCCCCAGAACGCACAGGAGAGTTTACTATGCGATACAGTGCGTTCCAGCAGCTAACCACTCTGGAACGCACTGTATATGGTGTGTACAAGCCCTAACCCTGCTTTCTCTACTCTACGAGTCTAGGACCTGACTCCCCCCCTGTCCCACCCCCCTCATTCAGTTCCCTTGGAGTGGGAAGGGCGATTTGCACATTAATGAAGCATGGCGGGATTTACATATGAATACTGTGGCTCATTAATATGCAGATCCCACAATTAGCATATGAATGAGCCACGGCCAGTGTTAATGGCTCCTGCAGCTCAGTAGATATGAGGACAATACTGAGAGACTGCAGTCCCTGTCACATGCCCCCCCTCCCTGCTTACCTGTCGGCAGTCCTGGCCAGCAGTGGAGATCAGACACCGCTGCTTCTTCTCCAGCCGAACACAGGCAGGAGATGACTCCGCCCTCCCCCCGCTCTACACTGTGGCAGGGGAGAGGAGTGCAGGTATCCTTAGGTTCCGTGCGACTCTGCACAGATTTTAACTTGCGGCCGCATGGAAGTTAAGGATCCCTTAGCCTCTCTCCTGCTCCCGACCGGGCCCCCCTCTGGCCTCGGGCCCCATAGCGGCCGAGTAGGCTGCTATGGTGGTAGTTACGCCACTGCATGCAATACAGACACAGATTCAACTATTGTGATATATAACATGTCTTTATTTATATTAAAAATAGATTAAACAAAATCTTATAAAGAAACGATAATATTGAGTATTTTAAACAAAGGACCAGTGATTAGATATTTATTGATTATAACAACTCGCATATTACATTCTTCATTCTTTCAAGCCGAAGTTAAATTCTAAAATATTAAAATGAAAAACTATATTGGCTGTAATGCCATTGCACATATTACCTATTAGCCGTCCATTCAGGATGGAACCGGAACTGGAAGTCCAAAGAGATTAGTTCTGATTGGATGGATCTCTTCACAAATCATCTCTCCCTATCATTTTAGTCTAGCTAGTTAGTCAATATATTTTCGTTATAGTTTTAGTCATCATAACTTAGTTTTTATTTAGTTTTAGTTCAGTTTTAGTCACTGAAAAAGTGTTGATGATGTAAACTATGCCGAAAATTATTAGTCGACGAAATTAACACTGATTTGCATAGATATCTGTATCTGTATCAGATGTCACCAGCACACCAAACAATATGCTCAAGTGTTCATCATTTATTGATGCATATTGTCACATTGCCTGATGAAGGGGACCCTGCGTGGCCCCGAAACACTACTTCAGTGTGACAATAAATGACGAATACTTGACTGGGTGTGCTGGTGACATTCTGTTTTACGTTTGTTGCCTGTGGTGCAATCCACTGTCACTACAGCAACCACCTTCACGGGTTCTCCGGTGAGGACATCTTAAGGACTTTGTATCTGTATCAGGTGACAACTGAGAAAGAAAGAGGAACAGCGGGATTTGGTTCCAAAAGAGGGACAGTCCCATCAAATGAGGGACAATTGGAAAGTATGATATAATCATTCAAGGCTTTTATCGGCCAATGTAATTCGTATAGCCAAAACCTTTTGTTTTAGTTGTGCATTAAGTGGGAAAGGATTAGAACACCTATCAAGTTTGCATTTCTGTCTGTAGTTAGGAGAAAGTATACAACATGTGGAAAGGAGCCTAGAGCTGCATCTACTTGTTTTTAGAGGAGGGGGATGTAATACATCAAGAAAATATCTACAAACCCACTTTTTTACCTTTAAAGATTAGTTTTATGTTTCAGCTACAACATTGAAGCAAAAACAAGGTAACTTCTCTACTCCCACACTCACACCTTAAAATATAGGAAGACTATTTTAACTCTTATGACAAACTCACATGGAACCTACTGTACATTGTGCATACAGGCAAACCTTCTGACATTGATATGATGCATATGCTATTGGGGCATTAACGGAATTAGACTGCTTGGGATGCATTTGCACAGATCTTATTTTGGCCCTTTTTCTTAAAGCTCTTGATAATTGATCCTTCTATGGCACGATCTGGCTAGAGTATAGAAACTTACAAGGTATTTACAGCATGTTATATATACAAACAAAGCTGCCTGTTTTGTCTTTGTTACCAGCCATATAATAAATGACCACAATAACTGCAGACGTGTTTTTCCTGTCATCACCTGTACTGTCGTCATCAGCACCAATAGACTTACTGCCTTTATTGGGCATCCTAAACGAGGTCTGTTTACCAAAGAGAAGGAACCAGCTGCCAGTGGCCCCCATTTGGCTTCCTCTTCACCTCCTGGTATTCAGCCTCATAATTTCTGACTCTTATGTCACGGCATGGTCTGTACAGTCACTTCGGTCACCCTGTTGATCAGTAAATAAGATTTTATCATTGCTATAACTGTTGGGAAAATATGTAATGGCATTTCTGTGCAGAAAAAACGCGGCATGCAGAAAATGTAAATGTCTAATGTATCTGTGGACACCATTTAAATTTAAATGCACAGTCTCCATAGCTACAGCTTAATATTTTTTTTCCACAGCCTTAACTATGAAATTCTTTCCGGTGTGACATGGAGAATTAATGTATTGTGTGGCCATTATGATGTACATGACCAACTTAAAATGGATGTTAAAAATATCTTGATGACAGCCACTAAAGCATAATCAGTCACATGGCTGAGCTTCTTTACTTTATTACATCCCTTATATACTTGTGTAAGGGGCCCAGTTCTTCCAAGGGAGCTGTAATGTAAGATTTCTATTTTATTACAGGAGCAACAAAATAAAAATGATCTCCCTTCAAAGGCTGATGTCTGTAATCTCCCATCAAGGTTACTATGTTACTGAGGTGGAGTTTATGCCTCTCCCATTCTCTCAGATTACTGATCCGCATATTGCTTACATGAGAAAGTACAATAGTAAAAGAAAGCTTACTAATTTAGGAATGTCTTAGGTACACGGTTTTTTAAAATTAATTTCCCAAACGTCAAGTCAACATTAGACCTGAATTTCATATAACCTGTCACCCTCCAGCTTTTTAGGTGAACTGAAAAGTGTTTTTTTTTAGAACAGTTAATTTATTTTTCCTCCTTCACCCCCAGCAATGCCTCCAAAGTTTTATAGTATAAGACCTTTCTTCCCTCCTCTGAGATCTTCACTGTGTGGCCCACAGGCTCTTCACAAGAAATCTTCTTGCCAGGCTCTGCTTCTTCTGCACATACGGTTCATTTTTATGGAAAGACCATGCACCATTGGGATGAATAATAGACAGCCTTTCCATAGAAATAAATGGAGATTGTTCTGCAAGCAGAGCCTGGCCAAGAGACTATTGATAAAAGTCGGTGCAGCTCACAATGGGCCTCACAACAACCGACTCAAAGTAGTAGGGGGACGAGGTAAGTAGAAGTCTTAGAGAGGTTGCTGAGGGGGACATTTAAAAGATATATGTGCTAAATGTACAGTTAGCCTTTAAAACACATGTGTTAAGTGTGCTACAATGATCTGCAGAGGTCATACTACTTCCCAACTGTCATGATGGTAGTGGATCCGCTGCGCTGACAAATAAATGTAGGCTCTGAAGAAGACAGAGGTACATAATCTAAGCACCCACCTGGTGTTTACCAGAGCACATTACAGGGTGCTTTGATGGAAATGGTTGGACTCTAGGAAACCAGCCTGGCAACTTCTAGCAGAAATAAAACAAGGTACAGAGTCATGACACATGATCCAGGTCAGCAGGCAAAAAGTCAGGACTAGGAGCAAACAAGGATTGTTGAAATACAGGCAGAGGTTGTAAACAGGTATGAGACAATATAACAGAGTTCACAGGAATAGGAGCCTGGGAACAGAATTTCAGAGAGGTCTTTGCTCAGGTAAATTGCAAAGCGCAAGTTTAAATAGCTTTCTTGGACATGACATCAGAGGACGTGTCTGGCAGCACCACCAGGTGGAGTATGGAACACCTAAACACATGGACCAAATACATTCTATGACAGAATTCCAGGAAGGAGGATATTCATTGCACAGGCAAAGATAAAAATGTATTAAGAATGGGGCACAGGTGAAAAACAGTAGATTGATTTTGTGGAGATTGAGCTGCAAAAGGAAAATCTGAGGACATCAGAGCAAGTCAGGTCTGAAGATTTCATACTGTGACACCAGCAGTTAGGGGTCATTTAGAAGGTCCACAGTCCCTGTGTATCACCAGTAGATCTGGTCCCCAAAAATTATCAGACAGCCAGGTTCTGCGTGGACTACAGAAAGCGGAATGTCACCACTGCTAATGCTTACTCCATACTCAGGATCAATACATTTTTGGATAATCTGGCTACCCGCTTTCTAACAATCATGGACCTGAGCAGGGTGTATTGACAAATTGCCTTACCACCCAAGGCTTGGGAAATATCAGCCATTTTCACCGTATTCTGATTATTTTACAGAATTTACAGTAATGCTGTTTTGGATCATGAACATGCCAGTCACCTTTTAGAGGGCCATAAACGACCTGCTGGAAGGACTGGGAGCATTCACA
This sequence comes from Nanorana parkeri, assembly GCF_000935625.1. Classification (NCBI taxonomy): domain Eukaryota; kingdom Metazoa; phylum Chordata; class Amphibia; order Anura; family Dicroglossidae; genus Nanorana; species Nanorana parkeri. Next base: position 258,905 of record NW_017307471.1, on the reverse strand, counting down.
GCCGCCCTCCTGGATGACATTGCAGTGTTCAGCCCTACCTGGAAGAAAAACCTTGCACACCTGTCACAAGTCCTGGACAAACTGGCAGCAGTTAATCTTTTAGTCAAACCCAGTTAGGTTCAGATAGGTGTGACAGAAGTCCAGTACTTCTAACACCAGGTAAGAGAAAACGACCTGAGACAAGGAAAGTTGAGGCCATCATGGCCTGGCCTGCCCCCTAAAACAAAGAAGCCCATTGGCTAAGCCTTTGACTGACCAATATAAAACTGGCTACGCAGGTGTCCTGGATGCCAGAGAATGAGAAAACCAGTTTCTTGTGCAAATCAATGCTTCTGCAGTCCTGAGCCAGGTGGATCAGCCAAAGAGATCACCAACCACAATCTACTCAGCTTGTTAAAATGCAATGCTGGGGAAAATGGAAAGCTACTCTGTTGAAGCTTAATTCTCCAGCAATACGATTTCACCATATAACAGGAGAAGGGTAACACTGATGGATTGTAATGGAAGAAGAGCAAGCAGAAGTTGATCACATTGGAAAAGAACTTGTAATCGCTTCTCTGCAACTTCCTGATAAACTCCAAACTGTGTCGAGTAAATGAGTGAGTCATACTAAGCATAATGCCTCCCCCTAAGTTTCCACAAAAATCATAATTTGGTAACAAATATGGTCAGATTTAAATGTCATGTACTAGGCATTCATGGAAGGCAAAACACAGACAGCTTAAGTGCCACATACCTGATTGGAGACTGGAGGAGGCTTCTCTTGCGCCTCGTGTCCCAAAGAATCTGGAGTTGGGAACAGAATCTGAGTGGACAGTGAGTGGCACAGTTGCCAGTGTTGATCACACCGTGCAAGCTGGAGTCCAGGAACTGGATCGGGTCAAGCAGGGTTGAAGTCAAAACCATGCGGGCCGCGAAGTACAGAGAAGAATCCAAGATCGTGGTTAAACAAGCCAGGGGTCACACCAGTCGGGCAGCAAGGTACAAAGGCAGGAGACAGAGGCAGATCCAGTAAACAAGCAGAAGGTCAGGGGCAGGCAGCAATCAACATGGTCAGGGATAATCTGGGTCAGAAGTCAACAAGATTTCCTCTGACCGGCAGTGCCGTAGGGGAACATGATGCTGATTGGATGGAAAGCTTGTTTCCCAGCCAATCACAATCAAGCCAGCCAAACAAAATGGAGCCGGCTTCCCAGAAAATCAGGAAGCAGGCGGCATGTCATTACCCGCTGCCCGGCTTCCAGATTCCCCTGGAAGCCGGCTCCATGCCAGCGGAAGCAACTGTATCACTACTCGGTATCGGCAAGTCCCGAAAGCAAAATATCGGTACAGTGCATCCCTAGTTAAAACTATTTTAAAAATGCTAAGAGTCATTAATGAGAGCCAATGACTCTAAGATATCAGATTAGACTTAGTCTGCTAGCAAATTGGACTCTGCGTGGAACCAAAGACCAGGCAAACTTTACTTACTTTCACTTTTAATCCCTGTTATTTTACTGCTGTGTATGTCTGTTTTGTAATATCTTATCTATTATTATTGCCTTTTTCTCTTCTTCTCATTAATATTATATTTAAAAATCAATATGCTGAATTTCTGAATCCTCTATTTAGAAAATAAAGAAATGTTGCATCTGTGAAGAGCTACAGTGGTTTAAAACTCTGCTACATTCCTGTCTGGGCATGGCAGCAGGTGTTACAGACCATGATTAAAACATGTGGAAGTGGCCAGCGTGTGTGTGTGTGTCGAGGGTAAACTGCTTATGCGCTTGCTGTCCCAGAGCATGGGGGGATCTGAGAGTGTAATCATCACAAAGCCACTTACACATTTTGTTAGAGCAACAAGAGAACAGTATTAAACATATTCTACAGTCTGAGTCCATATTTTACACAAATGGCAGTTCATCCATATATATATGCATTTCCTTTGTCACAAGACTATAAGGATGTACAAGGCACCTAATGCATTTTGTGTACACCAGCAAAGTAACACCCTTTGGTGCCTGCTTCATTTTACCATCCCATTTACTCCCTGATGATGTTAACAGGATAGTGGACAACATTCCACTTCACACCTTTAAACAATTAAGCATTATCACTGGTGTCTAAACTTTTTTATTGCTGACTTTGTTTTCAATTATCTTCCGCTAAATATTTTCCCTTGCTCACTTTATTCTGTCCCTTTTTGTGAGTTCTGTTCCCCTAACTATTGCCCTTAGTACTCACTGTGCTACCTGCCCATCTTCAGCTTATGAGTTTGAATATATTTCTGGCAAATTTAGTTTGACATTGGCTAAAGGTTATCTACAGGCAAAGACATTTTTGTGAGTTTTGGATAGAGGGTAGAAGCATTAGAAACTCTGTTTTGATTGCTGGCTATGTTCCTACAGGAGATATGCGACTCCACCATTCCTTTATTCATCCCGGTAACCACTGTTACCAGGGCAAACAGTGACTGGAAATCCAAAATTTTACAGCTGTCACCAGACCAGAAGGTGACTGGAAATCGTTCAATGGGAATACTTGTAACAGTCAGAACTGTATAGGGAGAGGTTTTTTTCTCCTTTGGAGGGATTTCCACTCGCTGGGACAGCAAGTGAAAGCGACATAACCCCAATGAGATATTAGCAGCAAAATAAAACATAACAGGGGTTTTAATCATTTCCTACTCTATCCAAGACTTAAAATGGGTTGGCTATAGATATTCTTCAAACAATTTATTTTCCTTTAGTAAAATTCCTTGATTCCTATTAGATTGTAAGCTCCAACAAGCAGTGCCCTGATATGTTCTTTATTATTGGTTTTCAATAATAATAACATGCTATATGTAGTTTTACTCTCTACCCTGCTAGAAAGTGCTACAGGATTTGACGAAGCTGCAGAAATAACACATAATAGGGTTTTTCGTTTCTGGTTTAGCTAGTGCTGAATGGGACAGAGACATTCAGTACATTATCTGTAAGAACTGCACAGTGTAACTGAGTAGTCTGCTATCCCCATGCTCTGAGTGGCAGAACATCTACACCTCCAGTCCAGGCTAGTGGCAGGTGTCCAGCAGCTCCAGAGAGAGAAAAAGAGGGAGGTGGGAGTGTGGAGAGAAGAGAAGGGGGAGGCAGGTACCCCTGCTCTGGCTATCAATCAGTCAGTCAGATACAAGCACTGCCCTCTTCTTCTACACACTTTGCTTGCAACTGACTTCCCCAGGGACAGCCAAAGAGCTCCATTCTGAAGTGCAGGACTGCACAGTACAACAGACACTGGATTATTAATTACTCAGTCTGCTGGGACACAGCTAGCCACACACAGTGACAGCCCATGAAGGTGAGTTATCTGTGCATTTAGTGCAAGTTACTATTAAGAGGAAGAACAGGGAGTACAGTGAACTCGAAGAGAAAATCCTGAGTAACTCTACAATGAACATGATTTACTAAAAAAAACCCACAAGGGTGAGTATACAGCAAATATCCAGGTAACAGGAATTACTTTATGATTTGCTAATGCTAATTTAATACAGAGCTTGCATTTATTAAAATATCAGTTGTAGAGTAAAGTTTTTAATTGGAATTCATGGTTATTACTTGATACTTCTGTTGTGGTGACAGGTTTGGGACACTGAAAGTCCTCTTAATTAAAATGTTACAATTGCATTTCTTCTGCTATATTCCTGCATATTTCTGCATGACTTGGAAAACAGGTATGCCTTTTCTAATGACATTATATCTAAACAATACATAAAACATCAGACCAATAATGATAGCACACTGATTAGCAATGATTATACGTTATATATTTGGGCAATGTACAAGGATATCAGATTTTATTCTACAGCTACATTTTGCTTTTCTGAAATATAAAATTATGCAAGTGCAACAATATTTAAATATGCAGCTCTCATCAATCAGTTACAATTTAGGCCGCAATGTAAATTTTTTAGCGTGGAGGTGGAAAAGCCCTTTAACTTTGCCGAAACTGGCAGTTTAGCTTTGGATGAACAATCTGGAATGAAGCATCAACTGGCTTACTACATGTCTTGTTAACTTCTGCATCATTATCTCCACACTAGAAGTCTTGGATCTTCCCCTTTTCCCCAAATCAGTTATAAAACAAACTGTGAGAGTCTCATTCCTCCCGTTACATTTTCTATAATGTAATATAAATATTGAATTCACTAGTGAAAATGTAATTTAGCCAAAAGAGCATTTGTGGCCACAGCGAGAAAAGCAGATATAGGGGTATTGGTGTTGGAGTCTACAAAGGATTCAAAAAGCTAACATGGGTTATTTGTTAAAATATCTCATATAATAGCTGCCATTATTGCCCCTCAGCCACCTATTAGATTTGAATCGTGTGCTGGAAAATAAGAGATAAAGGGTGAATGTTTCAGTCCCATTGTTGCTACAAGAAGTTCTTAATTTACATGCAATGAAACATAAGTTTTATATAAATGCAAACACATAATAACTGAATTATAAACCTAGAATACTATACATTTAAATTGAACAGACTATGAATAGTAAATATTTATCCCTATAGCTGCTAAGAAACTACAAATCCCAGCAGTATAGCTTTTATAAGCAAACCAGCCAATGGTAATAAAGAATATACTGAGAGCTCTTTTACACTAGTTGATGGCAGAACTTTTATTTTCTCATTATCTGGAAGACCCTGATTTACCTTGATATATAAAATGTACATCGAATCCACATTGCCTCAAAGCAATTCTAATTTTTAATTTACATAGAGCTGTCCACTTCATTGGCACTGCACAAAGTAAAAGATACATACAAATGTGTATATTAGCAAATACATAAAGTGGCAAGTACATACACAGTTATATGACAAAAACATTCATAGCAGAAACAAGATACAATAGAAAAGGATGTTCTGCCTTTATAAGCTTACAGTCTAGAGGATTGGATCATTTGCCTCACAGTAGCTAAAAAAATAACATTATATTACAAGAGTTAATCCCATAAACATTATGTATGAAATATTATCTTTGCATTGAGACCTAAACTATGTGAAACAATAATATACTTTCTAGAGTTTGGCACAGTGTACATCAAGTCATTTTATTTCTTATTGGGGTGGCAGGTGGCGCTCTTGCATCAGCTCACCCAAGAAATAAGAATTCCGTGCAAATGTACAGTATAAAAGGCAAGGTTTCTTAAAGGCATCACTTCGATATATTCCAAAAGTCATAATAAATATATGTGCCATTTTTCTATGAGCAATTTATATGGTATATATGAATTCAGGAGTAGTCATATTTGTATACTACATATGCAATCTCTGCTTCCTTTTTGTAATACTGCAAACAACTTAGTAGTATTTTACTGCTCCATCTCACAATGTATCTGACTACCCACCACTCATGTGAGTGATATCTTATCTAAACAGTTATATAGCAAGAAGGCTGAGAGAACTTGAAACCTCCATGAATGTCTAGTAGTAATGTACAAATCTTTATATTTAATACTTTGTCAAAAATGTGAAAGGACAAGTACATAAAAAGGTTAAAGCCATGTCAACAATTACTTTATTGTAAACACTGCAATAAAAATGTCATAAATGTAGGGTCCTTGAAAACATGCTCTAATTTACCTGTGTAGTGAGGTTTTACTTTGCTGTTTCATTTTAAAGCTGCTGTATTTTAAAAAAAATCTAATTAAAGCATCTCTTAGTACTTCCTTATGTTACAATGTATTAAATCTGAACATCAATTTTGATGGTCTGGAATGTATGAAATGGGCATTTAGAGGAAAGTAAAAAGCATTTACAGGGTTATGCACAAAAGGGTGAAGAGTTTGGAGAAGTCAGGAGAAGTGAACTATCTAGGCCAAAAAAACTGATTTGGAAAAATTATCCAATTCAGCTCACTTTCCAGTTCAGCTATGTTATTCTAGAGCAGGGGTGCCCATTAGCTAGATCGTGATCTACCAGTGGCTCTCAAAGCTGATGCTGGTAGATCACGAAGGGTGTGAATGGCGGCCCCTTTATTCCATTTTGGTATATTTTTTTAGCTGTGCACACATAATTACCTATTAGCCTGAGTCTGCTGAGCCAAGATCCCTGACACCTTTCTGGTGGATTCTGGTGGTTGAAGTGCTATGTATGACATCAAAGAATATTAGTTTACACAGAGAGAGAGGGGAGAGACAGACAGGAGAGAGAGCAAGGAGAGACAGCCAGAAAAGAGAGAGAGGAGAGACAGCCAGGGGAGAGAGCAAGGAGAGACAACCAAGAGAGCAAAGAGAGACAGCCAGGAGAGAAAACGAATGACAGCCAGGAAAGAGAGCAAGGAGAGACAGCCAGGAGAGCTAGGAGAGACAGCAAGGAGAGAGATAGCGAGGGAGTTTTGCAAAGTAGATCTTAACACAAAAAATTGTGGGCACCCCTGTTCTAGATCGTTCACTTCTCCTGCCCTCTCCAAACTCTTCACCCTTTTGTGAATAACCCTGTTAGTATTGAAGGACTCCCCTCCCTGTTGCATACAGCTATTTTGCAGCATTATGGAAAATTTCTGTTAAGCAAATTGTTCTTGTACTATAAAGTAAGTAAATAAAGCTTTCAGAGCATAAAAGTTTATATTTTGGTAAAGTTAGGGAGAAGATGGCATCCTGGTAAGCAAGGACAGGATTGTCCTCCGCTTTGTAAGACATCTGCTTACCTATGGCTTGCTTTAAATGCATTATTTCTAGCAGTTTTCCTGTATGGGCATTTAGTTGTAAACAGACTAATTTTAAGGCCTGGTTCACACCTGGGCGTTTTACATCGCGTTCCTACACGCTGTAAAACGCTCAACATGTGAAAAACAATGGTTGCCTATGGGCATGGTTCCCACTTGGGTGTTTTACAGCGCGTAGGAACACGCTGCAAAATGCCCTATGCCCAAAGAAGTACAGGAGCTTCTTTGGGGAGTTTTGCCGCGCGTTGCCATTGGTATTCCCGAGTGTGGATCGGGGTTAACAAAGCGGTAACCCCGAGCCACACTCGGGAATATAGCGTACAGGTCTTACCTTGTTCGCGATCCCCGCTGTGTCTTCGGCGGCTGCCGACTTTCGGGTTCTGTCCCTTGTGAGCGGCCGCGTCGCAGGGGGGCGGAGCCGGCGGGAAGTTTAAAAGTGAAACTAAAAAAAATGTGTTTTTTTTTTTAAAATAGAGAAAATAAAGGGAAAAAAAACCATACCGCCAGTGAAACGCGCGTTTCCCTAAACGAAGGAACGCTAAAAAAAACGAGCTGAAAAACGAGCATAAAAAAAATGCTCAGGTGTGAACCTAGCCTTAAACATCTTTTTTTGCAATCAACATGCACATTCTGTATATTGGATGGGCTATCCGAAGTGGGAAGTCTGTCAAATCATTGGAGAACAATAGGACACCAACCAAATACTTTCTACTAAACATAGTGACTTTAGACAGTATACAGTTTGCACCTTTGTTGTAGCAGGTACACCTGCTAATTCATAGCACTCCAAACTGTCCCTCATTTGGAGGGACTATCTCTCTTTTGGAACCAAACCCCACTGGAACCAACAATTTCCATTCAGCTCAGCTCAACTGTCTTCATCCCTATTTTACAGACAATTACATTAATGTACAATGAATTGTAACACATTGTAATTGTGATTCTGGTTGCAAATTATGACAAATGTTTAAAACATTATTGACATAACAATCCCAAATAAATAAAGCATGTCTGTACTGGTAAAAGGGACACCCTGCATTGTGCCAGTCTGGCAGTATCTGGCTGGTGTAACCTCCCATGGATTGCGTAAACCAAGGTGTATTCTAATAGATCAACTGAAATTAATTCAGCTTCTAATCAGACAACACATGAAACATTATTACTATACTATAGTTGACAGTGGTGTTCATATTCATATCTGTAAGTTTAGGTGCGATTAGGGATTCCTGCATGAGAAAATTGCGTTTTACTGCATCAGGAATCCGTATTCAAGTTAATGATCAGGTGACAGCAGCTCCATGTAAACTGCTCGCGGGCCGCGGGCCGGTACATTCGCCGCCCGGCCGGAATCTGCCGCCCGAGGCAAACGCCTTGTTTGCCTCGCGGCAGATACACCCCTGGGTGCCTGTACACATTATCTCCATTTGACTAAAAAAGTTAATTCACATTTACATGTATGGGCTATGCCAGGGCTGGTTTTACTCTCATTGTGGAGCAGAATGACAGATATGGCTCTTGATGTTTGTTTGCTTTCTTTGCCTACCATATTGTATACTCAAAATTAGGGATGTTCATATACCAAGTACTGAAGTTGGTACAAGTACAAGTACAGATACTTTTCCAGCTCCAAAACTAGACTAGAGAAAAACTCAAAAGTTATGGGACAGCTGTCATTTTTAAGGAGCATAAGGGGCTCCTGGAATTTGTGCATCCCTGTTTTAATGTATGATTTGTTTTATATACTGTATATATATTAGGGATGCACTGATACCATTTTTTCCAGACCAAGTACAAGTACTTGTACAAGTACTCACAGATACAATTACTGACTAATGATTTTAGGACAGTGGTTTAGTGCCAAGGCCCGGTCCCAAATGAACATAACTTTTGGGGAAAAAAATATTCATGCATTTCATACTGTAGACTAACATAGGTTGCAAAACCTTATAAAAACATTCTGTAGTCCTTGTGGCCAACCCATGGCCCTTGGTATTTGTGTAGCCCTCGGACCTGAGCAGTCAGTAAAGGAAGCATTAATTTCTAAAGGAGTAATACCAGTGATCTCCAGTAGACTCCTGTAGCATGTCCACAGTCTTTCACTGTCTTCTGCAGCTTGTCTCCAGTCTCCAACCATTCCTGTAACACAGTCTCTGATTATCATCTCTTCTAGTAAGCCTGACAGTCTTCTCTAGTACTATGTATACTGAATACCTCATCCTCTACCTCATAAGTTGACAACCATAGTTCTATACCATATAGTGTTATATGGTCTTTGTAATTCTGGACAGTCCATCTTATGATTTCATCTTTCAGACCATACTGCACAACCTGGTAGGTGTTTGTTTCCTGGTTTCACAATGCAGCTTCTTGTGTTGTCTCTCCATCTCCAACCTGCTCACTGAACAACAATTCCACAAGTATTAGCAATCACATAGTAAAGATGAACCAGAAAGCAGCAGAATGATCTTCATGGCAGTGCAGTGTGCTAGATGTGTGTGACTCCCAAGACCGGCTGTAAAGAATTACAAATCCTATAGCGGAGGAAACATATTTTACAGCTTAACTCTAGGTTGATATAATAGACACAAATAATGCAGTTACCAGAGTTTGACCTGGTATCAGCTACTTGCAGTCCTTGTACAGCAGGACTGAAGTGTGAGAGGAATAAGCAGCAGAAGCCAATCAGTTCATGTGCTGACAAGAAGCATGCTGATAGGAGGAGAAAGCAGAGTAACAGAGAGATGAGCTTCCGCTTTCACTGTCCAGTCACAGGCCTGAAGCAGGTTCAGGGCAATCCGGGCTCAGAGGAAGTGGGTTGAATGATGTTGACTATCAGACTGAGGGCACCATGTGATGAAAAAGAAAAATGTTTATTTTCTCTTTTAAAAGGCTATTATTTTGAACTTGTTATTTTGGGCTAGAGTTCTGCTTTAACTGTTTATTTAGCTGTTTGCCTGGAGTTTCTCTTTAGGTAACTGAACTTTTTAACATTTGCTTAGTTGCATTGATTCTCTAGTAGCATTGACAGTTCCAAATTGGTATCACTCATCAGCTGGAGTTACTGTTTAACGTGAACAATGATAATAGAATTTACCAGCCACATTTTTGCTTGCACCACCAGAAACGTATGGCCAGTATTAGGGATTTGCATTAATTTGCTATAATAGTGATGGTTGTCACGGGCTTGAAATGGAAAGCAAGTAATCTTTCCATTCCGTTGCTTGATATTTCCACAATATCTGTACTGCTGATTTGATCTTCTTTGATCAATATTTATCCTAAAGCTCAAATGGATTCCCGGCAAAGGCTTACTAAGATGTTATGGAGGGGGTCACATGGCAGAAAAGTGTAAACCTTTTGATGTGTCCTATCCCATTACTTAAGCTATATAGATAAATGCCCAATAATTCATTTGGAAAGCATTAATAGGATTTCTTCTTGGACAAAGAAGATATTCTTTGATATAAACCCTTAAAATATTTTTATTTTTAACTAGCCATAGTGAACGGTTTTGGCAGTCAGGCTTGTAATGATGTCAGAACATTAAAGCTTGAGACTCAACAACTATCTTTTGTGTCTTAGCAACATCAACACATGAAAGTGTTGTTGGGGGTTCATTTAAAGAGAACCCACCACGAAAGAACATATTCAATAGTCCAAGCATTAGGGTTTTTATCAACTCCAGATGTTCCATCAGACTTATTACTGTTATCTATTTAATTCTTATTTCACTTTGTTTGAATCAGAGGTGACAGTTACTGGCCTGCTAGCTGCCTCTTCTCACACACTGTTTTCCAAATTCCAAGAGTGGAATAACTGAGGTCAGGCAGTTGATAGTGATGCAAACGCCAGCCTTCCACTGACCTCTGACCACCATAATGTATTGATAAGTAAGCCTAATCACAACAGGTTAAATTTAAAGGCCATAGACTACTCAAAGAAAGTCTAAAATTGTTATCCTGAGCATGTGTTGCTAGCTAAATCTCTGCACCTACAGGTATTGCTGTGAACAGACTGAATTCGGAGCCTGAAAAAAGGGTAGGATGAGCTATAGATAGCTGCACAATAAAATATAGTAACATACGACTGTCCATAAGACAAGACACAAGAAACAGACGTGTAACAGCATAAAAAGACCAGGTGGTCCATCCAGTCTAACCTTTTTAAAAAAAAAATCAGATAGTATTTATTAACTTTTTTTTTTGCAAGTACAAAAAAAACAATGCAAAAGGTAAAAACATTCAAAAGAAATACATAAATAAGCAAAAAGGAAAAAGAGTGGAAGGTAATAAGCATTAGACTACATCAGAAATGATAAATGAAAGGACATGTACATAGCCTCTATACAAGACAAATTTAGGCAAATGGGGTTGTATGGTGACCATGAAAGAGGAATGGGGTGAGAGCTGGTATCGTCCATCAGGGAGATCAGATAGGCACCAAAGCAGGGTGAAAAGACAGCCACGTCTGATAAGTTCAAATGCTATAATTCTATCTAGTTCCACCATCCAATCAGAAACCTTTGGAGGAAATGGCGAGATCCACTTACGTACAATGAGACAGGTGGCTATAAATAGCACTCGTTTAAGAGCCAGCAATAGAAGGGGATCAACATTTAGATAATCAAAGACACCCAGAAGACATAGAGGGGGGGGAGGCAGTCAATGTAACATTAAAAACAGAATTAAGATTTTTTAAACCTTTTTACCCGAGGTTTATGTTTGTCCCATCCATGTTTAACCCCTTCATGTGCCGACAGTCGGCTCTACAAGTTTAAACAGACTCCCGGCGGCAAAAGTCGCCGGGAGTCTGTTTAAACAGCCCTGATGCTGGCGACGTACACTGTACGTCGTCAGTCACGAAGGGGTTAAATTCACTGACTGTTATTGGACTCCTTTTCTAGAAGTCTGTTCCAAGCATCAAAAATGGTTTAGGTTTTCCCACTGTCGGGCCACACTGTTTACTCATTTTGCAATTGTCTGAAATAAGTGCCCCAAATATTTTTCCTCTGTAGTTCTTTCCAAACTATATCCCCAATATTGTCTTTATCTTTTTCTCTAAATGCATAATTTTGCATTTAGAAATGCTGAAAATTATGCATTCTAGAAATGCTGAACTGCAATTTCCAATGCTTTGACCAATCTTCCAGCAATGTCAAATAATGTTCCATGTTACAAACACCTCCAGGAATATCTACTCTATTATGTCATCAGCAAAAAAAACATACCTAACCCGCCAAACCTTCAGTCGTATCACTTACAAATATATTAAATAAAACAGGACCAGGTAAAGAGCCTCGTAGTCCCCCACAAATGACTGGTCTATGTTCCGAAATAACCCTATTCACTGATAGCTATACTTTAGCCAACAGCATATCCACTGAACCACCCAAGGGTTAAGTCCTAGCTTGTACAACTTTTAATGAGATTATTATGTGGAACTGTATCAAATACTTTGCTGAAATCAAGATTTACTATGTCCACAGCACCACACTAGTCCAAAACATTTGTGATATAGGCATGACATTCAGTCAGAGTAGTCTGACATAATCTGCCCCTAGTAAGCCCATGCTGCTTTGGGTCCAGCAAGTTGGAGCAATTAGGCTATGTGTGCAAAAACTCCACTTTTGTTCCAATTTTTTTCTCTAGTTCCAATGTATCACCCCCTATTATGTCTTAAAGACTATCTCCAGATAAAAAAATAGCTACCCTTGCAGTGGGGATACCCCTGCACTTTTATCAAGGGGGATTCTTTAAAGCAGATTTACTTACTATACTATATTTACTTTACTGATCCCTGCTCCAAAACTTTTGCTCACAGCCTCTTCTCCCTTCCGCTCCTACGGACGATGTGCAGTCCATAGCTGATGAGAATGCTAAAGGACAAACCACAGCCGGATCGGAGGGGAAAGACGTGAGTGCCGAAGCCCGGGGGAACAGGGATCAGGTAAGTTAATTTATAAGAATGAACCTAGACTATTTCTAAAGCAAAGAAGGATCATTTGTATGTTTCTGTTTTTGAAAATAGTCCAGAGGCATTGAAGCAAAATAAGCTAAAATTAAAGTTGGGCCAATGGTTGATGTAATGGAGTAAAGTGTAAGCAGTCTATTTAAGGATACCTACTGCAACTCAGCAGACTCATTGGCTATAGCTGTGAATTTTGAACTAAAGGATTGGTATATTATCATTGTATACATGGCAAATAAAAATCATATTTTAAGATTCTTGTTATAAGTATTTGTGTTTTGCATTATGTATATCACTAGACTTAGTTGTTAGTAAAAACAAAAGCTGGCCTCTGTGCATCAGTAAGTGTATCATTGCACCAGCCTTCAGGGCTTGTTGCAAATTATATTTATATCTCTGGATATTCTTTCCAAGAATGCTTTTTTCAGCATCTTTGTTACACTGCTTGTAGAGAACTCTTGTGTGAGTATGTGCTCTTCAAACAAGTAACCAAAGCCCACATCTTTGCAAATTTCAGTTTACATATCGGGATCTAATAGGTGCTGTAAAAGTTGATCACTAAAACAATATTATGGAAACGTGGCAACAAAAAAAGAGCAATACATACTAGGAAAGTGAACTAACATAAAAAAAAAACATTCTTCTCCAAAGATAAGAGACATGTTGTTCCATTTGTAAAGATAGATAAGAAGGGGGCTGTATTCTAAGTACTGACTAGACATCAGCAGAATAATTTCTGTCCTGTGATAGTCACTGCCTTAGTCTGCCAAGTGCTACATAAGGCAGAAAATGGAAGCCTGTGTGCTGTCATAGCAGTCAGATGTAATGTTTTGTGATCATGGTACACCCTATGTTTTTTACATATTAGTGTAGTCCTAGTTTATATCACTCTCCACTATCCTTTTCTAGTTAATCTTACTTCAGACATCTTGGATGACACAGGCTAAGAAATCAAAGAATTTCTAACCTTTAAAGGAGAACTATGGCTAGGGCTCCTTCCCCTCTGTCATCAGCGATCCACAATCTTTTTAGTATGTCAGTATCACACAGGGCAGGGAGAGAGAGAGGGGGGGAAGGAGCCCTCTCTCTCTCTTCAGCATTTACTACAAATGGGAAAGTCTATATATGGTAAATGGTGTCACTGGGGATCCCTGCAGACTGGCAAGCATCCGATCTGCAGGGATCTCCAAGAAGAACATCTGCTGTATGCCTAAAACTTGGATTAAAGTACACAAGACTCTACTTCTTTATTTTTGGTGAGTTAAGCTTTCTGTGGATCTTTTCATGCCAGCAAGCCACACCCCTACACACTGATTCTAGTAAGGTGTTTACTTGTAAAAGGGGGCTATTGAAATATAGTGAATTAACAAGAGATAAGGTATAGTAAAAAATCAAAATACTGCATTTTAAAGAAGCACAATGGACATGACAGAGTATGTAATGGCTAACTGAATGTGACAACTAATGCTGCTTTCTAGAATGCCACAATCCCTTTAAAGAGCAAAAACATGCTAAAAGTTAAACCAAACTGTTGCTGTACTAACATTAGAAAATTCACTCAATGTACCTTTTTTACGTTTTGGATAGAGATAGGGAAGGGTTAAAAACTCTGGATTTTTGTTTGCTGTCTGTGATCCAACTAGAGATGTACCTTCACTTCATGTAGACACACCTAAATGTGAGAGGTTATCACCTCAACAAGTATCCCCATTAGAGCTCTTCCCCTCAATTCCTGTTCCATTATCATTTCAAATTTCTTTCCCTCTATTTCTGTTCTGTGGCAATTCTAAATTTCTAATAATTGATTATAAGAAACATCGCCTTTTTGTATGTGATAGGCAACATTGAGGCTGCAGTGGCTGCGTTTCTGAATTCTTCTACAGCAAATGTTCTTGGATCATCAGATCCCTGACAAAAGGGGTTTGGTGGCTTGGAGTAGTACAGTGATATGTTGATGAAAATTTGTAGTACTCAGGTAGGCTGTGCTTCTTTTATGCATCCCAAGGCTTCACTTTTCATTGTGGAACTAATTCATTTTTATCACTTATTATCAGTACAATGTATTACTAGTTGATGTATCCTCTGGTGAGTGAGATTTCTCCTTCACTCTCCTAGGATTGTTGCTTTTTATTACATATTACTTGTACAAATTGATTTCAATTAATGTTTCTGTCTTGTAAGATGTTTTTTTCCTCTGTGCTTATTATGGTTTTATTATTTATTATTAGTACAGTTTATTATCGGTTAACCTTTCTCTACAATGAGTGACTATCCTCCAATGTCTTCAGGCATTCCATCCTAAGGCCAGCCTTATTGTAATTTTGACTGGATTGTACCTTTAATGGAAACCATGCAATTGGTCTTGCTATTCCATCTAGCAATACATATACATAGAGCAGGGATAAGCACACTCCAGCTGTGGTGCAACTACCAATCCCATTAGAAATTGCAAAACTCTGACAGGATTTGTACTTTTAGCATGGCTGGAGGACTGGAGTTTGCCTAGTTCTGATGTAGAAGATGCTGTAAGTTTATAGCTCTCTCTCCCATGTCATAGTTCTCTAGCAGTCCCTAAACAGCACATGTAAAAAACACTAGAAATCACAATTTGTGTGGTAAAGTCCATTTTTCACAGTCTTTCTGAATATGCCAGATAATTGACTAAAGTATTATTTTTTCTATTGGCTGAGGTCAGTAATACATAATTGCAGTGAATAGAAAAAGATGTGATGTAGAGCACAAATGAAAAAGAAAAGAAAAGTAGATATTTAGATTGAGTTTTCACAGCTGCTACCTAGGGAATTGCTAACGATTCGTGACAAGAGGGAGGGAACAATAAAGAGATACTGCAGTCTCTATCTTCCAGTATTGTTATATGGGATGACAAGGGGAATGACATGGTTCACATTCAGTATCCCCCGTTCAGCCACAGATGCTGATCTCACAACATTCAGGTAGCCTTCTATAGTATTAAATAATCTACATAATGAATATGGTTTTATATAGCATTCAATCTACAACACTATATACACAATCACTGAACTTGAACTGTTGCTAATGTAAGGAAATGTGCATCTGTAAGCATGAGTTTTGTTTATATGCTGAATGTCTTAGTTCTAATATAGCCTGCATATATTAAACATGTTCTTTTTTTCTTTAAAAATATTTTCAGCCTGACTCCACAAAGCACAGAAGAATGGAAAAGAAGCCGGCAATTTTTTGTTTACTATTTCTACTTCTAATGGATGGCTGCAGATTAGAACATGTAAAGAGTAAGTTAAACATGTTCCTGTTTTTGTAGGAATAAAGATAAATAAAGATACAAAATGTATGTCCAGCAGCCATTAAAGGCCAACTTCAGCCAAAACTTTTTATTTTTTCGGCATATCGGTGAAGCATTTGAACCTTTGTTAGGTTTTTATTTCGGTCTTCTGCGCATATGGTGGAGATTTCCCCTCAATTCCTGTCCTGACAGGAAGTGATGACAAATCTTACCCATGGGCACACAGAAACAAAAACATATTTTAGTAAAAGAATAAAAAGGTTATACCTGTGGAGAATGTTTGTTTATGCCTTCTTGTCCAAGTGACTTCTGCAGCTCCAATTGTTTGTACGGGTGTCAGAAATGTAGCATTAGACACACTGTATATAGACATAACTATTTACGTTTTTACCTTGGTATAGAAGCTTCCATAAACCAATATCAATTCTCCCTGTATTAGAGCGACTATGCCTGTAAAGCAGTCTGGCATGTCACTAATACAGTGCACTAATCAGAAATGCTTGCTCTCCTCAGCAAGCCCCATTTATATGTTGACTTTAGTTGGGCTTTACATCAATATTGTTTTTGGGGGTGAGTGGGTTGTTGGCAGGTTTAATCACATGCTGGATTTATAAATCTATAATAGACTCCAGTGATTGGGGCTCTCCATTAGAATGTTACAGTCACAAAAGTTGGGTGTGCCAAAATATTTGTTTTGGTGGAGATGACCTTTAAATTCTACCAAGAGACATTATATCTTCCCATTGTGCATGTTCTGCTCTGTTTGTAAATTTGCAATTTCTGCCCTATCAGTATAATTAAAGTGTATAGAGCAAGAATAGTTAAGACCTCTGTCAAGTTTTTTTCTGTCTCTTTGGAGAGACTTCCCCTCTCTTCCTGGAGATGCAATAAGAAGTGAGAGGAAATATCTTAAAAGTGAGTGGAAATTCCCTCAGCTAGCCTGCAAACAAACTTTGCATAATTCATGCTACTTTCAATATCTGTGCCAGTGAAAATAGGGCAGTGTATACCATGATTCCAGAATGGCTTCCTTTCTAGTCATGCAAATGAAAGCATTAGCGTGCATTTGCACAGCACAGAAACATGTGATAGAAGGTTGTAGATGTGCCAAGAAGAACTATGCACAGACTGAGTCTGGCTACAAGGTATTATATAATGCTCAGATTAAATGTAAATTGGGTTAACTTTAGCATTGTGGCAATATTTTCTTGCCAATATCAACACTTTAGTGACTAGATTTGCATTTCGAAGGAGCGTATTGAAGGAGAACTATGGGGTCAGTGTTTTTCCCCATAGTTCTCCTTAGGGTAACGGGAGGACACAAACTAGCGTCCTTCCGTTGCCGCAGCCGGAGCGGATCCCGACGTAGCTGACGGGATCCGCCCAGCTGTGTGAGTGACAGCTGGCTATGCCTATCTAGAGGCAGAGCCAGCTGAACCCGCCCCCTCCCCCGTCCGTTCCGCCAGTCAGCGCTGGCAGATCGGAGCGGGGAGAGGGGAATCTAGCCCCTCCACCTGTCGCCAGTCAGCGCTGTGACAGGATCGAGAGGTGAGCGAACCTGGTATGTGTTCGCTCACCTCCCGATCTACTGAGCCGACCTGTGACAGTCTCATTGTCACAGGTCGGCTAGAACTATGAGGTGGGTGGAAAACACTCATCTCATAGTTCTCCTTTAAATATGGCTAAGTGAACCACTAATTTGCTCATTACTTTTGATACTTTTTATTTTACCAAGAGTAGGGCACATCATTGGCTAGATGTAAAGCAGTAGTGACCAGCACAGTTGAATAGAGGACCAAAAGGATTGAGGGGTAATGTCAGAACATTAATGAGTGCATGTGTCTCCTTGAACTTCACTTGCTCACAATACTTCCATTGGTTGATTTCTGACATAATGTATAGGCTAATTTTAGGTGCTGCAGCAATAAAGCACATTTGGATTGTGTAATAAGTTGAACTGATTCAAGCACCTGCTTAATATATTGAATGAAGAAGGTTTCATTTACAGCTCCAAAGACCAAAATATGGCACTTGTAAAGGTCAGTGTCATTAACAGTAGGATTACAAGAGGCTCCGGAAGGTTTATGCTTCCTCTTCTTTCTAGCAGTCTTGTTCATGAATCACTCACATCTGATTTTGTTTTTCCTTCCTGGTAAATAAAGTGAATTAGTCAGTCCAGGCATGAAGTTAAGAGATGAAAAGAAATGTAATTAATCTACATTTACAAAATAAGATAATTAGAAATCTGCAAAACTTGATAGTTGAATGTATAGTTTGCAAATGTAGTCTTGTGCACTTTATTGCAATAGATATGAATAAAGGGTAATTGTTTGACAATGTTATACATTTCATATAGCTCCAACATATACATCATGCTTTACAGGGTACACAAAATCAACACATAATGTTCTACCCCTAAAGGAACTAATGTTAAAATTCATCATCAATCCATTCTGATCAGCAAGCATCATGTCCTTGAATTAATGGTCACATGCATCTTTCAGGGATCCATCAATATTCATAATAATGTATGTGAAGTGAGAATTATAGAGTTAATTTCTGTAACGAGCCCCTTGCTCGCTCGGTTCCACTCTCCCGGCACTCCTTAGGTTTCAGACCGCAGCGTCTGATATTTCGGACATCCGATAATTTGGGATTCGAACTTCAGCTATGTGCTGTTCGTATCCAGTGGTAAAAGCTCAGAACAAACACCAGGCAGGCTGTATGTAAGTTCAAACAGGAATCACGTTTATTGGATCCAACATATACATCATGCTTTACAGGGTACACACAATCAACACATAATGTTCTACCCCTAAAGGAACTAACGTTAAAAAAAAACACATTGTAAGGCAGAGGTTAAAATTGGATTATACCAAACCAATGATATGCAATTCATACAACTTCAGTTTAGGCCTTCTGCCACTCTTTAACTGATTGCACACACACAAATAAAGAATAATTGAAGCTTACCTATCTAATGCTAGCAAAAGGAGAAGTATGGTGTGTGAGAATTAGCTTCAAATAGCTTCAAATAGTAGAGCTTTAAGGATGCATCCACTCACTGGAATCTTCCTTTAAGGGCTTCCTTGCCAACTGTTTTAAAAGAAAGTTCACAAAACAATGCAGGGGTTCTTCATCCCTCCCAAGTCTCTGAAATCTCCCGGATCCTTAGCCAAAGCCAGAAAACCTGGGAAGAACCACAAAGCCAGCTCTTTCTAGTTAAAGGTTTTCTGGAACCACTCAGCCCGCTCAGCCCCTCTGGCTGAGAGTCCTAGGTGACTGTATTGCCAAATGACAACATAGCATTGTCACATGCATCTTTCAGGGATCCATCAGCAAGACTAACCAAAAGAACAGAAGGGTGCTCTTTTGCAGAACTAAAACCTCATAAGTGTATTTCCACTTTTGCTGTCAAACTTGAGAGAACTACCACTTTATATTTGTTGTGTGCAAAGATCCCAACCTGAAAAAAGCAATTTCAGGGAGGTGCCCTTCTCATTTCAGGGAGGTGGCCCCTGAACTGATGGCAGATAGCCCTGGAAGCAACATCTTCTTTGCTATCTGCTGTTTTTTTGTTTTTTTTAGTATTCTGACAGCTGCTGCCGTCATAAAAATACTTAATAGGAATGAATAGCTAGATTGCGATTGGCCATTTCATTTTGCAATATCCAATAGCAAGCTGGCTATTGCACCCGTCCACTGCTGCTGTCAATTACTAGAAGAGGACCTGATGGGCGGTGGCAGTGGGCGGGTGCAATAGATAGTCCGCTATTGGCTGTTGCAAAGTGAAATAGCCAATAGCAATCTAGCTGTGCATTCCTATGAGAGTATGAGAGTTGGGATGTCTGTATGCGTTTCCATTCCCACAGCATACTGAAAAAAAACTTACAAAAAATATTTCTTACAGTTTAGATGTGTACTTGGTGAAGGCCTTTGTGCACATTCCAGGCTACTCTGAGTAATTTAAAAGTGAAAGTAGTGGGACAAATTGAGGGACAGACTGAGTTTGCTCTCATTAACATACAATGCTCTAGCCGACCTGTGACAGTCTCATTGTCACAGGTCGGCTAGAACTATGAGGTGAGTGGAAATCACTCACCTCATAGTTCTCCTTTAAGTCTTTAACTCTTTGCTAAAACAGACCATGATCAAATCTAGTTACAACTGATAATGAAATCTGGCAGCTTAGTACAGACAGGGTTAATTAACATCTACAAGGGGAGGGAAGCAAGGTACAATTTTTAAGCAAGTAAAAATCACTAAAAAATGTAAGCAGCAATTTTTTATTTTTTAGTTGCATAAGTTATTCAATATGAATATGAACACGTAACACATTTAAAATAGGTGATATCCCAATTTGGCTGTGGAAGTACAGATACACTTTAAGTGTTAGTAAGTTTATACAATATTTGGAAACATAACAAAAGTGCTGTAACCAAGAGCAGCCTGTGAGAAATTGTTCTAACTGATTTAAACTGGTGAAAAGTGAAGCTGAATGAACCCCTTAAGGACAAAGGCCTTTTTTTCATTTTTTGTTTACATGTTATAGTCCACATTTTAGGCCTGCATCAAATCTATGCATCAAGTCTATGTAGCATAGAGTGCTTGGTATTCTAATGCCTAGCCCAAAGCATGGATAGCAGAGGTTCACTTTAAGGAAGAATATCGTCCTCGTCCTGTAAGCCTTCAGCTGCAATGCCATTAGG
The DNA here is from genome assembly GCF_000935625.1 of Nanorana parkeri. Lineage (NCBI taxonomy): Eukaryota > Metazoa > Chordata > Amphibia > Anura > Dicroglossidae > Nanorana > Nanorana parkeri. Next base: position 238,261 of record NW_017307471.1, on the reverse strand, counting down.
ATATTAAAAGTCTGTTCTTTTCATGGTCATGATATGATTGGATAAAGGAGGTTTAAAGGCTTCCTAAATGTTTTCTTGTTAAGTATATAAAGAGTTGCCTGCATTGGACATTTTGAAATGTCGTAGTTATACTTGTGTGGTTTTGCATGTTTTTCATTCTTTACTCCCAACTATAATATTTCTTCTTTACTACATCAATGTTCAATTTGGCTTCAATGTTCAATTGAAGAAAGGCTTCCAAAAGAGGCTTATTATCTAAATATATTTGTTCAGATTGTTCTGATTGTCCATTATGTAAGTTTGGTTTGAAGATAGTTACATAGTTACATAGTATTTGAGGTTGAATAAAGACATAAGTCCATCAAGTCCATTTATGAGCAGGTGTGTGCGTGTATATGAGTCCATGTGTGATTTTTCTCTTAGCAGTACCTGTACCCCTGTATATTATGGTCTCCAAGGAACTCGTCCAGGAGTCTCTTGAATGATTCAACACTTAGCTGAAATCACTTCCTGCGGCAGCGAGTTCCAGCCATTAACCGCTCTAACTGTGAAGCACCCCTTGCTCCCTGTATGTTGAAAATTTTTTTCCACCAATTTTTGGTTGTGCCCTCTGGTCTTTGTTACGGAGCTGACCGTAAACAGTTTGTTACTAAGGTTGCTGTCACCCTTGAATAGTTTATACATGAAAATCATGCCCCCCCTTAATCTCCTAACCTCCAACGAGAACATATTTAATTTTAACAACCTTGTGTCATAGTTTAGATCCTCGAACCCCTTAATGAGTCTGTTGGCCTCTTCTGGACTTTTTCCAGCTCAAGGACATCCTTTCTGAGTATCGGTGATCAAAACTGGACCGCATACTCCAGATGTGGCCGAACCAGTCATCTGTAAAGTGGCAAAATTATAGACTTGTCCCTGCAATTAATTCGCTTCTTAATGCAAGACAGGACTCTGCTTGCTTTGTTTACAGCAGCCTGTAAATGTATAATTAAATTTTGTGTAAATCTTAAGGTAATTTGTTTTGTTTGTGCATCACATAGATGACGTTCTCTTCAGATGGGTTTCGAAAACCATCAATAGAAGACTTATCTTCTATTTTGTGTATAATTATCTGATAAAGTTTTGCAAAATATCAAAGAGTTTACATAATTATTGTTCATCCTCTTAAAAGTAATCTGCGCTAAAGTAAAAAGCTGTGTAGGAAGCATTGAACAGCTCCCACTTGTTCCCATCTACATGGTACTTTCAGGGTTTGTCATATGGACTGAAATTGCTCTGCCACGGAATACTGTCAATGAGAATAATGGTGTTTGTACTGAATGTACCATTAGCTCCTAAAATTAATCTAGATAAATATAGACACAGCAATAACTTATGTTAATTGGCGAGCTGCTGCCTATTAATTGTTTTACCATTTACAGTTAAAGGGTAATTATAAGTAAACAGCTACTTGCACAGTTCAAATATATACTGTAGTTATGAACTGTATTACCAGCCAGGCCCTGACCATTTATTCTGTTTCACTACAATCCAGTCAACACTGAGCACTGTGCAGTGTAGTAGAACCTGATTGGCTTAGGCCTTTTTATAAGGACTTCAGGTGTATAAGAGCAGTGTGTACATCAACAAAGGTTGCTGAAAGCTTTGCAAGCTGAAGCCTGTGTGAACAAGGCATTACAGGGCTACAACAGTTGTATGAAAATACAATAGAATGTATAGTCATGGTCAATATTCATAATAATGTATGTGAAGTGAGAATTATAGAGTTAATTTTCTTAAGCATTACTAGCATATTACCGGTATGGCCGGTTAATATACTGCCATCTTGTGGGCATTTTGGTAATTGCACCATGTTTTTCTGCATTCCCTCCCCTTGTGTGTTATGTACCGCCCTTCTTCTAAGAGTTGTCCTTATGGCATCAAAATGGTTGCTTGCGACATGGTCACATGTTAATCTGCTTGCATGGGGGAAACATTACCATGTTTTGACCTGCAAATACCGTCATTATAATCATCTGCTGCATTCTGTTGTTTGCTGTAACCTGCTGCTTTCAATGAAGATCTTTGTGGTAGAAAAAGGTATTTGATGAGTTCAGCTATCTGATAAGGATTGTCTGCAGTGATTTTATCTGCTTATACAGACCAGGCCTAGAGATCTCAGCAAGGGATAAATTGCTAATTCAACAATTGGAGTCAGAATATCCTTACTTTTCAGAGACAAGTACAGACTGATCGTTTTTAAAAATATATTTAAAGTGTTTTGTTTTAAATATGGGTGGGGAACGGTGACAGGTTTTAATTGTCTGTGTTCCATCAGGAAAATTTCCAGGAAGGAACAGGAAGTGGGCAGAAATATTTCCAAAGTGACGCATAATCTCCTCTTGTACAGTTTTCTCCATTGGATGATTTCCCCTCACTGTTCCGTTGACAGGTGTAACATTTTCTATTTACCATGACTTTCTGCCCCAGTGAAAGTGGTCACCAGGGCAAAAATATGTCACAAAGGGGGAAAAAGACAGAAAACCTAAATAAAGGGAGCTGTGTAGCCAACGGCTTCTTAAGTGCCAGGTCTACCTAAAGCACTTATTTAGATCTAGAATAGGTCAGATCACAATACTAATTTTTCTTGAACATTTGTAGGCTAAAGGGAGTTTTAGAACAAAGATAGAGAAACAATAAAAATATGACAGGGGTCCAAACTGTTCCCTATTATATCAAAAACAAATTCAAGTTTTGGATAGAGATACACTTTAAGTATTTTATAAGAAATATTTAAGTAGATTAAATGGTGGTCTTTTATCTCCACACGTGCTTGCACTATAACATATAAAACAATCTTCTTTACATTTTCTTTTTTTTATGGTAGCATTTTGCAGACAAGGCAACTACAAAGAAATTAAATGACTGTATATTGATATGTTTTACTTTTCTCTACATCCAAACCTTTAGAATGCCTGGAACACTTTTTTTGTAATGATGTAAAGAAAGCATTAAGGCTCTAAAATCTAACGGGTTCATGGATTTAATGTTTATTTTTTTCCTTGTAACCTTTCCCTTTAATGTTTGTAAACCAACATATTATTTCTCAGCCTAAGCTGTAGCAAGTGTAAGTCTGTACTTTTCAGCTGCTTTCTCTTTTTCCCTGGCAAAAGACTAGAGCAGAAGCTGCCAAACCATGAAAGGTTTTCTTTCAGCCGAAGTGTTTGGCTTATTGGTGGACTTCACAGTCAGAGGTGCTGACAGCTTTGGGGTTACCTCCAATTTCAGGATCTAATGGGTAATCCTGTGGCCTGGTTTATATGGAATTCCCAGTAGTCACTGATACCAACACTGCTCCCTTTAGGCCTGCTCAGACTCCAGAGACTTAAAACATTAAAGTTTCTTCTTGGAAAGCCAAAAGACACAGAGTAAAGAACCTCACACAAATATTTCATTAACATTCGGTGCATTGCTTTTACCAGGTAAAACTAGTCACAAGCATAAGAATCTTGAATCTGGCCAAACCACCTCTTAACCACTGATATGCACCAAACACTAAGGATGTAACTGAAAGCTGCCTTTGTCTATTCTGCAGATTCAGAGACATACTGTGTCTTCCAAGACAGAAAATTTCGCATTGGAGAAAGATGGCATCCCTATCTGGAACCTTATGGACTTGTATATTGCGTGAACTGCCTGTGTCGGGAGGTAATATTTGTTTGCTTATTAGTAATGGGTTTGTTTTAGCAATCTATGACTTCTTAAAAACCACTGTTATCCCAGATGAAAGTTATCTATACAGAAGGTACTGGGTTTCTTTTAGCAATTTATGAATTCTGAAATGGGTGTTTTTGCCAATGGTAGTTGCCTGTATAGCACGTTTTTTTTTATTTTATTTTTACAGATCATGGCCATGGCAGCATTAGATTATCCATATTCATTATGTTGTCTAATTATAACTGTAATTGTGCAACAAAAGCAATGGTCAAGCAGGTTGTATAAAAGTGTGCTAGGGACATATAGTACAAAGGACTTGCCTATGTGTGTGATGGGAGCAATTCTTGGGCAGTCTGGCATCCTACTGCAGAACTGAAGAGCTCAGATTTTAAGAAGCATGTAATTGTTACCGGTAATACATTTTTAATGTGTTTGTCTGTCATATTTAGTACATTTATGGAACAGATGTTCGTTTCTGATGTTTTATAACTTTAAAGACACACAGATTAATAACGTTTGATGTGCCAGAAATATAGCATGCTCCTACTGTACCTTCCTCTTTGACATGACAAAACAGCTCAGAATTCCTAAGCATGTGGTGTCAGCCCTAAATCCTTCATTTCTGATGGATTACAAAGAACACTGACCTCTCCTCATCTACTCTCCCCTCTGATCCTTATCTCTATAACCCCTCCTTGTGTGCAGAAGGAGAGCACAGAAAGTTATCAGTTCATGAGATTTCTGGCAAAATTAACAGGTATTTTTTGGACTTATTAAACAGATACAGTATATCAAAACACTTTCAGTGGCATATTTAGTAGACCAAAAGGGAGCAGATGCAGTTCATTGTTAGGGTTTACATACACTTTAAGTTATGTTAAGTAATGATAGCAGCCTTGCTTTTGCTGTCTGTTGGGGTAGACAGTCTCAAATTAGGGTATGCTTCTGACAGCAGTACAAGGCAGGGTGAAGATGTGGGCGCACACTGCTCTGTACATATCTTTGCTATGTTGGCCCCGTGGGTTGTATTGTTATATCACCAGCAGGGGGCAGGTGCACTCCCTGGTATTGAGTTCCCCATTCCCAGATGGGACACCTGTATAGGTGTCCATCTGTGAGGTGGGGATATCTACCTGATGGGTGGATCTGGCTTGACTCACGGAGAAAGGCAGCTCATCTCCCTGCGGTCACCACCTGGCTTAGTGCATGCTCAATGTCAATTTTGACGCATGCCCAGTAGTGTGTGTCCATGTCAAGGGGATGTCATGCTCTGACGTTGTTGGGGGAATGGCACCGCCGATATTGGCCATATAAGGCTTCACTGCCAATACTCACCGTCACCACTGAGCTCAGTGTGAGAGAAGGTGAGCTCTCTTTCTCCACACCACGCTAAGGTCAGTGCTGGATCGCTTAGAAGGAGCTTATAGTTATCTTAACTTTTAACATATCATGATGATATCAGGTACCTACAAATTATAAGGCATAAGGTGGACTGGTTCTTCTTGGCTCTGGATTCAGCGGCCAGGCTTTTAACAAACACATTTGGGAAATTGGCTTGTTTTTGGCTCATTAACCATATCAATGCCTTAGATACACCTGAAGAAGTGAATTCATATCAGTGAAACGCGTAGTGTGATTCCCATCCAAACATCCATCACGCCCATGAAGTGTGATATACCCCTGCAAAAATGAATTTGATATCAATGGCGACAAATCTATATATGATATGTTAACTGGATGTGAATGGTAAAAAGGCAATTGTGTATACTATATGAGCCATATTCTTCATTTCAGATATTATGTGTTTTTATCGATCTGTCGTGGATAAAAATAAAATAAAATTATCTCAAGAACGGTGAGAGAATTCTGAGTGGGTACCTGAAAAGCCCATCTTTTTGTGTTTGAAAATGTATTGGATTTATTTGGAATGTGTACCCCATATCAACCCCTATGCTATATCTGTTAGCTATAGGTAAAGAGATTTGAGTCTCTCTTTAACCCAACAAGAAAGCTTTGCTCTTTATTGTCAGCCATTCTTCCATTTGCTGTTTAATAGTTTACTCAAAGAGCAGTTTCATGCAACAACTGCTACCAATCAATGAGCTAGTAATTATTATAATAATTATTATTATTCAGGATGTGTATAGCGCCAACAGTTTGTGCAGCACTTTTCAACATAGGGAAGACATTACAATTACAATACAATTCAAGACACAATGGTAAGGAGGGCCCTGCTCGTGAGGGCTTACAATCTAGGAGGGAGGGGCAAGTGATACATGAGGAGGTGGCTGTGTGGGGATGAATTGTTTGAGAAAGAGATAGTTCAGTGGTTAGATTGAAGTGGGATAGGCTTCCCTGAAGAGATGAGTCTTTAGTGATCGCCTAAAGGCACTCAGAGTAGGAGATAGACAGAAAGGTTGGGGTAAGGAGTTCCAATGAATGGAAGAGGCTCTAGAGAAGTCCTGGAGGCGAGCATGGGAGGAGTTGACAAGGGAGCTAGTGATGCATTCTAGCATTTAGTAGCTGTGTTAAAATGAGAAATTACACTAAATTTACTCCCAGCTGGGAGCTACTATTCTGTGTGTTAGTACTCTGTGTGTGTTCCCACAAACACACTGGCACCAAGCCGACAATAGCAAGCCACATCCCTGCTTCCCCTGCCTCCCTCCTCCAAGTTAACAGATGGATAGCTGCTGGAGTTTGAGCGATTCATGTACTAGTGTATGCACTCCCTGGCAGTAAGTTCGGGGAAGTAGCGCTGAGAAAGTTGTAGCAGTTTGGAAACATGATGATTCAAATACTTGACAAACAATTAAACAAATACTTTGCTGGGCAATGTAAATTTGTTTAGTCTGCATGCATTATAGTAAAAAAAAAAGTTGGTAGTTTAATACTACTTTAAATTAAAGCTAAGCATTTATGTGGATACTGTCATAGTCCATCCACGAATGAGAAGGTCTGAAACATATCTTCACAGATTCCCTATAAACTTTAATACGACAATAATAAATAAGTCTGCCATGGTCCAGCCATGCATGAGTTAAGTTTGAATATGCATTCTTGATTCTTATAAAAACCTTTTTGGCACTACGATATCAAACTGAAGCAAGTGCTTGATTAGAATATCTTCACAGTATGGGGAGATCAGTCAAAGCTTGAGTCTCAGTCTAGCAGATTTAGTATCTACGGATGCAAAATTAAAAGCCTCGACCTGGTTCCTGAGACAAAAGTGTGTATTCAAATCCTAGACAATGAAATGCCTCATAACTCCCATATTATGTAGTGAACAATGATATAACTATACAACAGTTATGAATAATTTTGGCCTGTTTGTGTTGGTACCAAGTGTAAACCTTCAGTGTTTGGTCTAGTATAGAGAAAGGACAGGTGAGACAGGTAATCGTCCTAATTAGGGATGTCCCGATGCCACTTTTTCAGGCCCAAGTACAAGTACAAGTACATCCCCTCATGTACTTGCCGATACCAATTACCGATACTTTTTCTTAAAGGGACAGGTGACTTTAAATGATCCATAGTACAACTACATGTTATGTACTATGGATCATGGTTTAACCTATTCATGTTAGCAGTGGAGAATTGTAACTCTATTGCTGGAGTGTAGTGGAGGTGTGTGCTGTATATATGCACTACATATACATTACACACGTCCAGTACACTATAGCAATAGATTTACAGCCAGCCCCATCCCAGCTTCCCTTACTCACAGTTTCACTCCGATCCCCGTAGCCTCAAGCGATGCCTCTTGTAGTCGGCGCTGGGCAGGATCGCTGCATCGCATCTCGGTGCTCAGCTTGTGGGAGGCGCTCACAATTCTGCCCTGCTAACATGAATAGGTTAAATCATGATCCATAATACATATACAGGTGAAACTCGAAAAATTAGAATATCGTGCAAAAGTTCATTTATTTCACTAATGCTTTTCTTCGGCGCTAGGCTTCGGGGCATTTTGACAAGTACAAGTACTTGTCAAAATGCCCTGTATCGGGCCCGATTCCGATGCTAGCATCGGTATCGGGACATCCCTAGTCCTAATGTATAACCCAGCCCAGTTATGAGGGACCTATAGTACTCAATACAGTACAAGTGCAGTGATGTCACCGCACTTGAAGTCCCTTCATTTTTCCTCCTTTCTCCTTCCATGTTACTGAACGTCTGTATCTTCGTATGGACATGAGGGAGAATCTGGGACTGATCCAGTGCAAAGAAAACAATAAATGCTTATTTCTTTCTTTTAAAAAGAAGTGTGCATTTAATATTTTTTTCTAAAATGTAGACTATGCCTTTAAATTAATTTAATAAATGAATAAGGTTAATAAATTAATAAAGTTAAATCCTACCTGTGCAAATTAGCTAACACATAGCAGCCAGCCTGGGAAGTTAGTAATTCTGTTTCGACCCCTGATATTTTCCCAGAGCCCCCAGCAGTGAAGTAAAACAAATAAATAGATAAAAATAAAATATTGAAACATTTTTTTCAAAAGGTTAGAAAAAAAATAATTTTCGGTTTCAGCCTGACAAACTTTTTATTTTCAGTTTCCTTCTGAAAATTCAATTTCGGTGCACCTCAAGTAAGGGTACCAAGGCATAATGTAGTAAGGCGAACCTGTGATTTCTGATGGCAGCCTTAGTAAACAGCTTTCTACTGGATTTTCTTGAAATCATTTGTATGTTTATATAACATGATCAAATCCATAATAACTGCTTCTTCTTACAGGTGAATAAATTCAGTCTCGTAACCTTTCTTCATGGTTTGAGGAAAAATAGAAGAGTGATAGCAGAAAAAGACTAAATGGTTCATTGAGCCTGCACTTTTGTATTTATTTATTTATTGTTGGTTACCCTTGTCTGCTCTCTTTTCATTTCTAAGACATTCTATTTTTGAACTGGTGCATATTGAGGATGAGGTTGCACAAGTGTTTTGAACTTGTCAATAATATATGGAGTTATCCCTGTGGGGCATTGGAATTATGGAGGGACAATATAAAGCAATGACTGCCTTACTCATGCAGCTATCATTGATGAGCCGTGTTCTAACATTGCCATATTGCTAAAGGAAATATCCTCCAAACTTGTGATGTCCATTTGGCAATATAGCATACATAATAATCGTTGGCGCAGGCCATACCTGTGCATTAACTCGGAATTGACTTGAATAGGGTCATACCCCTAGCGTTTCTAGCAAGTTATTGAACAGGCACAGTCAGCAACTAGAACATTTTTGGGATTTGGGGTGTAAAGATTAAAATAGGCTGCTAGACTAGATTAGGGGGTGAGGGAGTGTGGGCTAACAAGTTTTTTTTTAATACCACACTTGTCCTTTAACTGTGTCATTATTCATGTGGTTTCCATAGTGTTTATTTAATATGTCAATGTGTTAGTAAGGTTTTGGAAACATAGGGGTGATAGTATACATGCTGCACCAGAGTGATATAGATGTATTGTTTGGTGCCAAATCGACATTGTAAACATGGAGGATGTTTCCAATATTATGACCTGTCCATCCACTGAAGAAAAATACCCTGTATGGCAGGGAGTGGAGGAGCATGTGACTCACTACATGGGTAAAGCACATGCTTACGTCAAGTTAGACCTCAGAAGTATTTCAATGACCTTTGATATAGTCAGAGCAAAGCTCAAACATTTTGTCCGAGGGGATTGCAGCTTTAGAACTCTGATGCAGGCAATCTGAGTAAAGTCTTTAATGATGCATATTATGTTAGTGACTCACATCATCTTGTTACAGGGTGGAAATGTTTTGTGCAATAGAGTGAGATGCCCAAGTCTGCACTGTGCCAATCCAGTTTATGTTCCACAGCTGTGCTGCGCACGATGCCCAGGTAATTTAGTACATATCTCACAATGCTGATCAGAGTGTCTATAACATACTAAACCATAAAGCTATATTTATACATACTGGACAAATTGTGAAAAAGTGAAAACTTTGCTAGAGATGGAACTTGCATTGCATTCTGTGAACAGAATGGATGAGGGGAGAGGAAAGGAAGGATGAACAACAACCTTTCACTGTATGAGAGCTGCAGTTGTCTTTCGCAGCCCCAGAAGAAGAGCACTGTGTGTAGTATCTGGCATTAATAAAGCTATCACTTGTACGGTAAGCAGCAGTGATCCGGACCTAGAATAGTAATCATTAGAATTAACTTATTTGACATGTGGCAATTCCAAAAAAAGCTGGAGTTTAGCTTTAATTATGTACTGCTATCATTAAAAAAGTATATAATGCCTTAGTGACCTGTATTGTGCAGTACTGTGCATGCGTGTATCTCTGTGCTAATTTTTAGGTAAAAAGTTGATACACACATGCCTTAATAGCCTGTGAATTCATTACTTGGAAAAATATAGAGCAACAGTATAATCCTGCACATACACCAGGATTTACATGATTGTGTCATCTCTGAGCCGGCATCTCAGTCCAGGAAGTAGATGGTGACCCTGGATGATGCCTGAACAAAGATTGTGCCATCCTTCAGATGAAGGCATTGTCAGGGGAGGGTCATATAATCTTTGTAAAAGGTATTAAATTGCTAAAAAATCTCTGTATCTCAGTCTAGGAAGTAGACGACAACCCGGCATGATGCCTGAACAAAGATGGACAGTACTGTGATCTCTGTGAGAGGTAATAATAATCTATGTGTGTTATGTATCTAATGCTAGCTCCGCTTTGACATGAAAAATATCTAGTCATTGTCACAAACATCCTCTTTCACTTAGAAATGCCTTAGCAGGAGTAGATTGTTTTAAAATAATTCTTGAAAGTGTTTTTAAAAGCAAGAAAAATAAAGAGTGTGTGATATTTTTAAGAAATAAGATTATCAAAGGTTAATCCAGGGAGTTATCTGCCTTTGGGGATCAGGAAATAATTAATTTTTACTTGTATGAGCAAATTGTACCACACATGACAAAGTTTTATTGCCTTCCTCTGGATTGACTGTGAGTTTAGGGTTGTAAGCATTTCATTTTTTTACATTTTTTTTGGGTTGAACATGATGGACATCACTTTATTACATATATATAGTATATACACACAGTTTATATGTCACTCTTTTTTGGGAGAGGGATCTGCCAACATATAAGTGACATCTTCGTACAATTCACTGTAGCAAGGTATGACTTTTCAGAAGAAAGTACATTGGGCCGTGTCACACTGATGATATTTTCACAGCAATCCTTTTTTTTTAAAGTGATTTCGCCTAAGAAAGCTATATTTTCCATGGAATCACTAACTCACTAATATTACAGGAATTGTAGCTCAGTCACTCTGTGATTAAGTGTGTCATGTCAATGACAAGCTCGCCAGCGACAATCACCTTGCATACAACTCAAGGGGAGCAATTTGTGCCAGCGAACACTAACGTAATGATGTAGCACAGGTTTGACCTGTAGTTGTGATAAATCAACTCTAAGCAACAAATAGGTAGCAACTATAGTGATTATGTTTCTAGCTACAAATCACTGTTAATGGCTGATTTTAATGATTTGTAGAGGCACTTAATCACTGCTTCAAAATCACCCGTCTGACATGAGCCAACGAAAGATAGAGCTTTCTTTTGGTGGTATTTATTCACCACTGGGGGTTTTTATTTTTTTACTATATTAAGGAAAAATCACCGAAATAAAAAAAAAAAACAGTTTCCCCTATATTAAATGATAAAACATTTATTATTACCCAATTTTTTGGTAAAATATAAAAGACGGGGTCACGTCGGGTAAAAAGACACCAAAAATGTCAAGCCTTAAAATTGCGTGCGCGCGCAAAACCGCAAAAAACGATAATACCCAAAATTGGCCATAGGCGACGCTTTAAAAGCTGTTACCGCTCATCAGTTTAGTGTTATCAGTGATTGATGGCCCTAAAATGATTGCTCTCACTGCGACGTTCGCGGCGATATGTAACATGTGTAGCGCAATTGTAATTTTTGCGCGCTAGGGCACTGGACGCGTATTTACGTTTATAGGCGCGTAAACGTGGGGGTGGGGGAGTTTGATGTTTTATATATGATGACGTTAAATGAGATTATATCATATAGAGTTTTTTCTGTTCTTTTTTTCAAAATGGCCTTTTTTCCCGCCGTTTTTACATCACTGGGGGCGTGTACATCACTAATGATTTGATTACATGGGGTATATATGTAGCTTGAGAATGTTATTACATTGTCACATCTCTTGCCTTGAAGAAGGGACCCTGTGTGGCCCCGAAACGTCGGCTCATGTTGGATTTCTGTGACATCATTGTCCATTAAAAGGACTCATTCATTTTAACTTATGGAGTGCTGGTGACCTATTTTCTTCAATCTTGTGTTTTGCACGGTGCCATCCGTGAAGTTACTTCGAGCACCATTTATTTGATTGTTGGCCGGGACTGCTGAAAGGTGTGCGGAGGGCACCTCCATCAATTGCAACAAACAGGAATGACACATTTTCCTTTCCTGACCAGGGTTATATTTACTACTGGGAATCATAGGTAAGTGCCAAGCTGTCCCAAAAAACTAGGGCATACAGCACTTCCAAAAGTTCAAGCAAAATAAGTATTACAGTCAACAGATGGATTTCCATGGACATTTAGGTGTGGAGTGGTAAAATGCTGAGCTCTGTTTCTGGAACAACTCCACAGTATTCTTTGCCAATAGACAGAACTTTTATGACACTTTTAGGTCCACCACAAAGTTTAGGAAATGCTGTGTGTCACACCGCCTTCCTGTGTGATTTCATTTCCAGCATTTTTGCTAATAAAACTGGACTGCAAAATGCTAAATCATACTGTAGATACAATATATCCATAATCCCTGTTCCTGTATTGTCCATGGCTCTGAAAAAAATATTTACTTTTAGGGAATACTGTTTCTTTCTCATTCATTGAGGGACACAGGAATTAAGATACAGTGGGGTTATACAGCCACCTACAGGAGGATTGTATACTGGCAAATGAGGATTATAGCTAGTGGGTAAGATCTCAGTGCTTGCTCTCTTGTTCCATGGAGTGCTAGCTTCCCATTCTTTGATTAAGATCTTTGTACAGTGTTCCTTCCATATGGAAGGAACACTGTACAAAGATTCTGTCCACTTGCCACTCCAAAAACTGCAGTGTGAACCAATCAGAGATATTCCCCCTTACCCTAACAGGGCTGCATTTCTTGTTACCGTCATCTTTTTAAGGCAAGTTTCTGATCTGGTGGCCTTATCCTGTCAATAGCCTTTTCTGGTCTTACACAGGAACAAAAAGAGGTTTCAGCCTTTTGCCTCAACCAGGGCATTGTTCTTTTGTCCCTCTTTCTGGCACCAGTCTATCAGAAGAAGATCTCCCTCTATTGAATGGACATAGTTCATGCTGTGCCTGTTACCTCGCAGCCACTGCTTTTAATAGAAAGACAGAGTCGCTCTTTGTCATTCCTGATGGTCCTTGCATGGAAGAATCTGCCTTAAAGTTCTACCAGGTGGTTGTTGAAGCCTTATCGTGTGTAAGTCCCTTTAGGCGGCTCGTGTGGCAGTCCAAAGTTCTGTTGTTTTTTTGTGGGCCTGTTAGTGTTATTTGCTGATGTTGCCCATTTTGTGGGCCTGTTAGTGCGTTTTGCTAATGTTGCCAACCCCTCAGTTTGACTGCTTTTGGACTATGGGAATTCCTCAATGACCGAGAAAGAAAATGGGATTCTTGTACTAACCTGTAAAATCAATTTCTTGGAGTTCATTGTGGGACACAGGTTCAGTATTTATTAGCGTTTTGAGGGCTTTTTAAATAAGTGTATCTACATTCCAAAATAACATGTCATAAATGGGAATGTATAGGTTCCTTAGAGCACAACTCCAACTCAAACTGTTGTTTAGTTTTGGACATAGCAGGGAAGGGGTAGAATCTCTGTCAGGTTTTTTTTTGCTCTTTCTTTATCCATTTGGGAGATGGTCCCTCACTTCCTGTGTGATCACCGAGATAGGAAGTGAGCAAAATCTCTTCAACAGGGGTACAAATACTAATAAATATCTTTTGAGCAGAGTATGACCATCAGTTTAATGAGCAGAGTATACTGTTTTGAGTATATATTTAGTGTATTTTGGCTTACCTCTGTTATGATTACATAATTTCTTATGGGCAGATAGGGTTTCATTTGGTACACAACTATAGATGATAGCTTGAAAGTGTTCTATAAATAACAAATTTATAAAATTTGGTCCGGGCATTTAGGTGTCATGCTGAGCCTCTACAACTGAAAGAACTGAAATCCAGTTAATGAAAGGGGTGGGCTAAGGACAACCAGGCTGAGGAGCTAGATGACACTGGGCATCCTCCTGCCAGTAAATGAAACAGGCTCCATCTAATTTGCTGCAGCTTCTAATGCACATTGTGAGAAGCAATCAGAGTATATAATTTCCATACAGGAGAGGAGTTCATTCAGCTTTAAAGCCAGCAGTTTGCTTGCCAGTAGCTTAATCATTTTTTTTCTTTATTTTGTTTTTACATCTCAAAGTGCTTTTTATCCTTCCCTGCTCTTTCTAAATTTAGTTTCTCCCTGTAACCTTTCCCAAGTGTCAGCAACACTTTTACTTTATATGGAGAGTATGAAACAGAAATCATGCTAAGTCACAATGAACAATTAGAACCTGACCGGTCTGTTAGCTGTCTGGGACAATGGCCAAATGAATACTTGCTATAAAGAAAACAAAAATCTAATCACTCAGTTGATGGAGAAAGTGCTGAAATAAAGAGTCTGTGATTATGAAACCATTTTAAAGTTAAAGAAGTTTTTTATTAGATGTACATGGGGGTAGTTTAATGTAAATAATCTTATTTAAAACTGAACTAAAGCTTTACAAATGTATATATACTTTTTATATATACTTTTTATACTTTCATTAGTTCAGCTTGGCACAATGTATGTATGTATAAATGGTCCCTAGCAGGGTCACAGGGAATGCGTAATACACTGTAGAAGCCGCAGCTACCACAGTGTGTTACAGCGTCCTCCGAGTATAGGAACAACTAATGTGTGTGTGGAGCAGCTTCCCGACTGCTTCTAAAAAACACAGGGGGTCGCTCGCTCAACACAGCGACCAGTCAGAGGACGCCTAGTATTTTTATCAATGAATTCTAGATGATCTCTAATTGGTGACATCACCGCCTCTCATACAATCAGAGAATACCTAGTATTCTTTTATAAAAATACTAGGCATTCTGCAAATAGGCTCTGCATTGTATGTCATGATGTCATCGTCCAACTTCTGGAGCAGAGGGGGGAAAGAGGCTGCAGGTGCCGATCTTGGAGCCAGCAGAGCAGGGATCAGGTAAGTAAAAGTGCTTTATAAAGTGCACTAGACAAAAATGATCAGTTAACCCTTACAGTGTAGGGGCACCCTTTAGAGCCAATCACTGCAAACAAGCAACTTCTGTAACACTCATTGAGATTTCAGCATCTGCCAACAGGTAGTGCGGCCCACTCTTCTTGAGCAAACTGGACGGGCTTTCTCAGGTTTGAAGGTTCCTTCTTCAGCATGCATGTTTCAGCCCTTTCCATAGATGTTCAATAAGATTCAGATTAGACATTTCAGCATAGTCCAATGTTTTGTCCTTTGACTGTGTAATTTGGGTCTTTATTCTGTTGAATGAACCATTGCCTGAGACTCAGACAAAGCTTTCTAAACCTGGGCAGTACATTTTGCCCCAGAATTCCTTGATAGCCCTACGATTTCAATGTGCCTTGCCCAGATTCTAGGCACCCCATGCCAGAGGCACCATATAAGCCCCAAAACCGAGCCTTCTCCATGTTTCACAGTAGGTACAGTGTTCTTTTCTTTGAAAGCTGCATTTTTTGCCTGTGAACACAGAGCTAGTGTGACTTTCCATAAAGTGTAAGTTTTTTGTCTCATCTGTTCAAATAACATTCTTCTAGAAGCATTGTGGCCGGTCTATATGCATCTTTGCAAATTCCAGTCTGGCTTTTTTTATGTTTTTCTAGCTTTTTTTGTGCTTCTGGGTCATCTCAATCTGGCTCATCTCCCACAATGCCTTGTGCCACAAATCACTTGAAGCTGGGTTCCAGGCTGTAGGAAAGGCTGGAGTAGAGAGGTGGGCAGAGATTTGGGCAGGACAGTAGGGAGAAGGTTCGGAGCTGTGAGAGAGTAGTGAAAAAAAACAGTGTACTAGATTCTGAGCACAGTGTTTCTGCATGTGTGACTACAATGGGAGATTTTAGAAAGGCAGAATGAAATGTGGACACATACAGGAAATATATGTAAATGTGGTTTTCAGTAGACATGTGCACTGCCAAAAATTCGTTTAGTTTCGTTTCGTTTTAAATTCGGATTTGTGTTATTTCGTTTTTCGGAATTCGGGTGTGAAAGTCAATTCGGATTCGGAATTCGGATTCGGACGAAATTCGGTAGCGGTAGTTCGAACGTTCGTTTCGTATTCTGTTCTTATTCATTTCTTATTCGTTTCTTATTCGTTTTGTTCGTTTGTTTGCAGCAAAGTGACATTTGAGGGGGAAAAAATATTTTTCTCCTTCTCTAATGTCACTTTGCTCCAACGAACGAAACGAATAAGAAACGAATAAGAACAGAATACGAAGCGAACGTTTGAACTACCGCTACCGAATTTCGGAAATGGAAATTCGGATTCGTTTGCATTCGTTATGTCTGTAATTCGGAATTCGGATACATCCGAATGTCCGAATTTCCGAAAATTCGTCCGAATTTCGATTCGGAACGAAATGAATCGCACATGTCTGGTTTTCAGCATCTATTCAAAGGTATTTATTTTATGACTAAATAGAAATTTAAAGATACAGGGTAATAGATGTTAAAATGGTGTGCTGAAGCAGATATGACATTTTTGTTTTATGATTTTAACTTACACAGTATCAGCAAGAAAGCAAACTAGCAACTGGCAGTCATTTCTAAAATGGAACTAGCATTTTTACTAAATTAGCACGATTAGGTAAAATTTTATTTTATTGTGCCATATGATTAACAGAGCCAGAATAGAATAAACAATGCAGTGCTGAAATCTCTTCACATCACACTATCATTGGAGGAAAATGCCTGGCAATATAATGCTTTATTCCATGACCTAAATACGTGCTGACAAGTGTTCTCAGTGTTGTGTTAACTTTAAGTATTACGTGCTTTCTGTACGCAATTTTCTGGGAAATTGTTTTTTTTAAAAGGCATTTTCAAAGCATTTTAAAAGTGTTTTGCAAGTGTTGCCATAAACTATAATAGGAGGTGAAATCACTTTAAAAAAAACTTTATTTTTCTTCCAATGCTTTCAAAATGATTAATGTGAATAAGTCTTGTTGAAAACAATGCATTTTCTTACGTCCAAGACGTTTTCTAGCTCTGGAAAAAGCAGTAGACAGCTTGGAAATGCTGCAAAAGTCTTTAGCTATATTTACACCTCAATGTTCTACTTGTAATGCAGTATCAGTGCGATGCATTTTAGATGCCTTCCTCATGCGTTAACATTCACCGCCATGGAAGGACTAGAAGGGCAGCAATTGAAGTTGAATTGTATTGTACCTTTACTGTTTCCATTTTGTAAAGCAATGATAATAATAATAATAATATTATTATTAATAATAATAACAATCTCCATGCATTTATTTTAAAGGTAATGATGTTGTGGTTATCATTGAAAAGTATGCTGGCTACCTCTAAAATATACTGACTTATCGAATTTACCGAGATGCATTATGTGTGTGCATTGCAGCACTAATCCAGAACTGTCAGCACCACTTGATAACTTGAAATATGAGTGTTTTTTTCCCTCTTCTGAACTGAGATTTGGTATTTGTTCTCTTGTTGTTTTTTTTTTCAGGAGATGGAATGTTATCTTGGGAACACCATGAGCCAGACACCTTTCGGCAACCTGCTAACAGAGAAGCAGTAAGTGGAGTCATTTGCACAGACATTCCACTCCAGTATGAAAATATTATGTGTACTATCGCTTCTTCAAAGTCTACTGGATACTAAACCAACACATTTAGGGCCTGACTTACTAAAGTGTGAGTGAGGTGAAGTGAACCAGGGCCTGTTTGTTTTTCAGTTCCCCTACATATGACTGGATGTTTGAAATGCACACATCACTTCAAACTTGTACTTCAGTAGATCAGACAAAGGGCTAACTTATTTTATGCTTTCGTAAACTAGACCCTTAAACTGAACCTGTGCCCAAATCATGCACACCAATGTCTTTAGATATTCTGAACAAGTGGTAAAAGCTCATTAAAAACAAACCCTCATGCATCTCAGTATCTATGAGCATTGTAAAAAAGTTAATTTCCAAAGTTCACAACACAGGCATTGAGAACTTAACTTTCACCAACACTTTCTGTTGCACCAGAATCTTGGCAGGTTGCCAACCCTCTAATGTAAACAGCTAGCAGATGTTTCTAAGCTGTTGGAAACCGACTAAATCTGAATCTAGAATCTTTGTTATGATCTTTGAGGAAGAATAACTTCCTATTAAAAGCTTCTAGAGAGGTCAGGCATGGTTTGTTTTAAACCTCTTTTAAGGGCTTTTTACACTGTGTTAACAAGTTTATATGCATTGGTGCAATGCAGTCCCATTAATTCTAAATGGCACCCCAATACACTTTCCGACATACTACATTGTGTTGTGGTTTGGTGCCAATAAAACATGCATGCAACATTTTTTTGGCAGCACAGCAAAACACACATTAGTGCAATGCTGCGCCTTCATCTGTCAAAATGTGCACTGGGGTTCCATTCAGGATGAATTGCACCACATTGCACCAACGCATTTAACATGTGTTGCCGCTCTTTCCAATGCGAGGTTATGCGACAGCATAGTGTGAATGGGCGCTTAATGCTTGTTACAAATATGTAAATAGTTTAATTGTCCATAGTCTGGGCACAGGTGCACTTTAACCTCCCTGGTTAAAATTCCTGACATAATCATACCGCCAGGGAGGTTAAAGTGTGTTTCCACTTTTGTAGATTTTTCCAAATTGGGATAAAACCGACGTTATACTTGTTACATGTTCCCACTCACATAACAGCATAAATTAAAAAAAATAAAAGTGATGCTTATCACTTGTTTTTTTTCTGAAAATTCCAAAACGGAATTTCCCCCCTTGTATCCTTATATGTACAGTAATGTTAATGAGTGGGCTGGGGATTTATTTCATCCTCAACCTTCTGTTGGTTCATCATTTTGATGGGCAGCATCAATGGCCAAAAGTCAGTTGTGAGAGGTGAGAAGGGGCAAACCAGCCTTCGATTGTACAGGGAAACATTTAAACTTGCTGAATAAATTAGCAATACGATCCAGGCATCCTTGTCACAAATGAAAACTGCTGGGTGTACATGCAGGCAGACTTTTGTAATCATAGAGGGTGATATTCAACTCTAGAAAATATGACTAAAATGTTTTCCTTTATTTATTTATACAGAGACATTCCTATCAGCGCTCTTATGACCATTCCTCGGGTTTCGGTTCAATGAGACAGCCTGGGAGCTTGCCAAAATACTCCAGCTCAAGAACTAACCGTGGTGTCGTTGCTGACCCTCAGCAAGCCTCAGGAACTATAGTGCAGATAGTAATTAATAACAGCCACAGGCATGGAAGAGGTAAACACTAAATAATGCAGATGTTGATAGGATCAAAATAATATTTAATTTCAGTGAAAAGTGGCTGCAATTACAGTATGTATAGTATACATTATTCACATACTTTTTCTTGGATATGCTCTCTTAAGGGCAGCTGTCATTTTGACTGTACTGTTTGGCAAAACACCATTTCATGAAGGCATATTTGTCATGTGTTAAGTGCAATCAGAATTTACTGAGATCTTAGAGGGTACCCATGAGGACAGGATTTTCAGATCTGCCATTGCTGAATTACATTTAAACTTGCAGGCTTCTGCACAATCAGAGTTTCACCATCTATTAAGTCGCTGACTGAAACTAACATGCAGGATATACAGTAGTTAAGATTTTGTCTATCATTGTGCCTGTGTAGATTCTGGAAGTATTCACTAGTAAATGTACACATTTGGCTGGTCACCATAGTTTCCTGTTTACAGAGGGGTCCTAGTTTACTAAAGTGGGAGGGTAAATGTCCTGGGTCTGATTTTCTCAAGGGATAAAACACATTCCCTGGAAATCATAAAGAGTGTCACAGACAATTAAACTAAAATTAAATTGGGATAAAACCGACGTTATACTTGTTACATGTTCCCACTCACATAACAGCATAAATTAAAAAAAATAAAAGTGATGCTTATCACTTGTTTTTTTTCTGAAAATTCCCAAACGGAATTTCCCCCCTTGAGTCACAGACACTCTTTAGATTTCCTCTGGGACTCGGCTCGAAAAATGTCGGTGTGTGATACAGAATTTGTTACAATGAGACATGATGGGGGCTGGCACTGAGGCCAGAGTGTCCATGTTGTACATACTCATTGTGTGCCAGGGTTAGGGTGTTGTACGGCCTGATACAAATGACACCAAATTGACCACAGGTCTTATGTTTTACTTCCTTACCTATCTCCAAAGTTGCAGAACTTCTTCATGAATTTGTTGCACCCATTGCAGCACAATGTAAAAGTGAAGAACTACCTGAATTTGTTGCACATGTTGGTAAAAGTTCTAGAACTGCCATACTGCTTTCATAAATTTGGAAAAGTGTCATAAATGCTGTGACGACATGGTGATCAGTTTATGTGTATTGGTTAAGTTAAATGTGTATTGGTATTGAGTTATGTTTGAGTGCGTTATGCTGTGTGACCTGGTTATGGAAAGACTATCAGCACCATCCCTCGTTATTTCCCATTGTTCTCTGAGGGAGCTCAGAACAATGACATTCTGGCCGGGCTCCTGCTATGGCTGTCTGGAGTTCGTTAGCAGGTGGACACCTGTGGTGTTGAGCAGACCGATGGTCTGGGAGGAGGGGAGGTGGATGTGATGGGATTATATTCTGATTTCATCACTTGCTGTATAAAAGTTTGTGCAGTTGCTCAATAAAGCAGAGTTTGTTTACCCTACACTCAAGCCTTGGCTAGTGACTGGGGAAACTGGGAGCTACAGATCAGCGGGTTCCAATATCTCCTCAGCAAGGAAGAAGACAGCGGCGGACATACTCATCCTGAGTACGGGGGTCCGTCACAAATGCTATAATGAATTGCCCCTATTAGCTCTTAGATCCTGGGATACCAAACGACCTAGCAAGCATGTACTTTTACCTCTTCCTTTTCTTTTCCTCTGCTTCAAGAGCTGTCATTACGGGATGAGCCCATTTTAAACACTGCATTGTGTACAATTAGACTCTCTGTGTCTGTACTTAACTTAAGACAGTAAAAACAATATGAAAGGTACCTATTCCATGTACATTTTTATTAAAAATCTGCAAGTTCCAGGAGCCATAAATGTCGATCTCCCTAGTCATTGTTCAAAGACAGCAAGTCAGAGATAGGCTTCTGTCACCTACAAACAGAAGGCTCATTGAGTATTTAAGCACATGCCTAGAGGATTGCCTTAGTTCCTTTTTTTCTTCTAGAAAAAGATGACACTGATGGAATTTCAGAATTTCATTGTTTGGAGACAGATAAAAGAGAGGTGGGGCCTTCCAGAGTTAGAGGTAGCCTTGCAAATCAACACCATGGACCTAAACAAATATTTTCTTTACTGGAAATGGATAGCATCCTTGGGCTGGACCCTTTTGTGTATCAGTGAACGTTTCCCCTGGCATATTCTTTTACTTTAAACTAAATTATCAGCAAAGTAACACAGAAGATCATTCAAAAGAAAGGAAGAGGGATTTTCATCACAGCATTCTGGCCTAGAAGGGCTTGGTTTGGGATCCTATGCAAATAAGTAAGACTCCCCCTAAGTAATTTACCAAGTATACAGTACATAATTCACCAAGGGCCGGTACAATAGTATAATTACTGAATGAAAGATATTAAAAAAGAGAGGCAGAGTGATAGCCACGTTTCTGGACACTCCCCCTCCCCTTTGGTCTCTTTTCCCCTTTTCCATCCTTCCTTCCTTTCTTTTTTCCTTACTATAGGAGGGTAAATCTCCCAACTGGGGACTCCCAATCTCTTCCTGGCCAATCATAAAAGGGAGTCTGGGGCCGTTTGCTTTGTGATTGTCCAGGATGAGACAGGGACAGATATGTGGCCACAGGGAGTGATTTGCAGGAAGAAGGGGCCAGTTCTGATTACACCAGGAGGTTGTTTTATAGCAAAGTCACAGAACTGAACTTCAGTAAGAATTTTGTGCCCAGGGTTGGGCTTTAACTGAAGCTAGAAGCAAGGTATTGTATCAGTATTTTCCCTCTAATAGGTGGAAATCTTGCCTGTCCTCTCATCTGCTGTCATTGGAAGAATGACTAAGGAAAACAGAATTTGTTACCTACTCACCACATTTCCAGGAATCGTCCAGGACAGCAGAGAACTAAACTTAAAAATTTGCAAACAGGCAATTGTAGAAGAGAGAGTTCCCTTTGGCACTTTCTGTTACTGATGAGAGTCTCTACACATGTGCTCAAATAATGTCTGAGCCTTGTGTTTCCTATTTGTAGATGAAGACTATTTCTCATATGCTATCCTGGAAGATTCCTGGAAATTGAGTTACCAAGTAAATAATTAACTAGCCAATTGTGGAAAGCATAGTACACCTGTAGAGGGATCCCGGATGTCTTTCCCATTCTCAGCCTTGAAGAAATGTTATGTATTCTGTATACTGTACCTAAACACATATGCAAGCTGCCTGCCTCTAGCAGTTTGTAATCTTTAATGACTGCATAAGTGCTTTGCACCATAGAAATCACAATGTATGGTATGGGGGTAGAAGTCTTCATTTTTGTTCTCAATTCTTGTTATACACTGGCCTTTACTGATGTAGGTTCTCAAAGCACTGGCAATTAATGTCTTATTTTGTCTTAATTTAAAGTTGCTTGGTATCCTTGAACATAGTAAAATAATGTGTTTTTTTTTAAAAGTACAGTTAGTCTTTAACTTTTTAGGCATACTGCCATTTAAAAAATGGGGCTTCAGTAATTATTGTCAACCACAAGACCATTTAAAAACAACAGGAGCTTCTGATGGCTGTACATCCAACCAGCACCCAACCAGAAGAAGAATTTATTTAGCTCCTGGGCTTCTGATCCTGCAATGTAGTGGTTTGACCCTAGGCAGCCCACCTCCCTTTCTAAAAATAGAGCAAATCAAAAATAAAGATAAATTAAACAAACATAAAATAAGTAAATTAAATATTGCAGTTAACCCTACTAACACATTGGGCACCCAGGATGCTAGATGTCATTCAGCATTTACATGATGGCAGAGTTGGAAAAACAACACTTATATCTATAAAACTCAACCTATTGTCTCCCTAAATGTTAATATTGAAAGGGATTACACTCCATTACATGAAAATCATATTTATGTTATACTGCTGTATTCAGAGTTATTTGCAAGTTATATTTTGAGATAAATGTCTGGAGTTGTTCTAATTACCTACGGTACATATCAGTAGATTGTACTGGAAATTATGTTATCCTATTTTTAATTTTTTTCTACTAAATGTTTGACCTACTAAAATAAAAACCTTACACTCAAATAATGTGGAATTGTTCAAGAAACTTTTGGACGATTTCTTAAGGGACCGCAATATACAGGGGTACAGGTACTCCTAGAATTAGATCCTAATAGGTTGGACTTGATGGACTAATGTCTTTATTCAACCTCAAATACTATGTAACTATGTAACTATGTAACTATGTAACTTCAATGGCCTGTGTTCACACCTGAGAGTTTTGTCCTAACCTGTAAAATGCCAAACACTGGAAAAAGTACATGAGCTTCTTTTTGGCAGATTACAGCGCATTTGGCCCCATAGACTTAAATGTGAATACCTGGAAACAAGTGTTTTGCACATTTTTGCAGACAAGATGTAAACCCATGCTGATAGGCACAAAAACTGACAGGGGTTTTAAACCATCCCCACTCTGTCTAAAACTACGGGGGAAAAAACATTTTGGCTGTACATGCACTTTAAATCCAGCAGTCTTCTTGCTAGTCATGGTCCTTTCTCTCATTGTCTGGACTCACTGGGTCCATGACAGCCTTTATCTTTTGGAAAAAATAGTGCCATACTAAAGGTGAGTATTGCAGTAAAACCCTACCTTTTCTAAAATATAAATAGTTTTGGTCATTTGATTTTACTTTTTTTCTTCTGGAGTTGGGCATAATTGTAAACACAAACAGACAATCATATGTAGGAGAATTTAAAAACAGAACATTTCTTTCCTTTGATTGGATGTTTAAAATGAGCACAGCTTTACTTCACTGCACTTTACCTCAACTCACACTTTAGTATATCAGGCCCTAAGTGTCTCACAATTCATCTCAGGCAAGAGCACTCTTGTGCTTATGCACGGTTAATAAAAAAAGGCTTTTTACTAAGTTAATAATCATTACTGTAACCAGTCACTGGACAGTCTCTCAGTTATGCCAAATTAAATAAACTTTGCAATAACAACAGTAAAAATGTTTCCCAATGCACAATATATCATTCTGGGATTTATAAGTAAATCTTTACATGCAATTATAGCAGTGTCCATTAATCATTTTACAATTTGCACAACAGTTATATTCTGAAGATTAATGCCTGCCATGAAAAACATGGAAAACATATCCGCCACTGTTTCAACTAACAAAAATGTTTCGGATAACTAGATCACAGTCTATTTTAGCCATCTTGCATCATTTTTATTTTTGTCATGGATTGGGACTCACAGGTATGAACTCGAGTCAGGTATGTGCACCATTTCCACTACACTGGCAGGGACACTCAGAGAAAATGGTCCAAACAGTGTAGGCTGACGACTACCAGAGTTGGAGTACAAGCAAGGGAACAGAGGAGGGGAACTGAATGAGGCAGTGGAAGACAGCTAAAGTTGGAAGTTGAAATACAAGGCTGGGTGCTGCAATACGGAGTAGGTGGCATGGGATGCTGAGTAGGTGGCATGGGGTCCCCCAGGATGTGGAATCTAAGAGCCAGCCAGTATTCGCCAGAGCTCCTGATGGTGGAGATGGGCCTGGCTGCGTGCTGACCCCAGGTCACAATCCATAGGTCCACCAAACTCACCTAACAGGTACATATCAAAGGTTAGGGACAGCCAGTAGAAAGGAATTTCCAAGGACAAGCCAAAGGTTTGCTACGCAGGAAAACTTCCAGGAATTCAGAGTAAATCACAAATGGGGGACTCAGCAACTAGCTTGGGAAAGTTGCTCGGGCAGCGTGCCATTCACTGACCTGAGTATAAATAGAGACAGGAAGAGGGAGGATCCACAGGATTGGCTACAAGCAGACTGCACTGATTGGCCAAGAAGCTGCATAGGAAACAGCAGGAGAGGTCGGCCGACGCCTAAAGCTTGCAGACAGGTGCAAGAGTGAGTCAGGTTCAGAGCACATGTCTGGAGGACTACAAGCACCAGCAAAGCCCTATATGCTCTGCAGAACCAGGGGTAAGAGGTATGTATATACTTGAAGAACTACAAGTAACAGCTCAGCTGCAAGTCTGCAGCTGAACTGTGACAATTTTAATAATTGCATTTTGTATATTAAACTGTATGTGCCCAAATGAGCTATACCTGTTAAAGAAGAGCGAAAATACTGAAAGCATATCTAAACCCAAAAACAAATATTTTATGTATTGCAGCTTATCAATCCTTAAATGTTGTGGCTGCACTAGTTTTCTTTTTTTGGGGATTTATCTCCACCTGGTACTTCATCCATTAACACACTTGCTGTCTTAGGGTGGCTCCCTCTATTGGGGAGAAACAGAGCCACCTCTGGACAACAACATTGTCAACTAGGGGAGAGCGTAATATTTGATGTACTAGAAAATTTAGATGGACTTTACTAACAAATTAAAGCTGAACTGCAGCTCACATTTTCTTCAGATCCAATTTTGTAAGGAGTACAAAACATGGGAGTATAATACATTAGTATAGTACAAGTTAGTGACTCAAAGTATTAAAGCTAATGGTTTGGCCAGGCAACTAGCAATTTATAAATAACATTTTAAAAAAAGGTCAGCAGAGGCAGTCCTATTATTAATTTTTCAGAAATGTTTGCTTCAAACTCTAGATGACTTCAAAGATATTCTTGAGAAGGGTTATGTAAATACAAAAGCAGAAAGGTGGGCACACCACTGGAGAATTTAACCATTTGTACTATAATCTTTTTCCTTGCCAGGTTCAATTATCTGTGCAAGGCCATATCATATCTGGCAAAACACCACATTTTAATAGAATACTTATGCCAACTAGGGGATTCCAAGTAAGTCTGAAAAAAAGATGCAAGATTTGTATCAACCTGTTTTAATTTGTTCTTAATTGGAGAAAAATGTTTTTAGAGAAACATTACTAGATTATTAATGGCATAATGTTATTCACCTATTTTGCAACCTCCTTTCACATTCTGATTCCCCCCTGAAATAACACATACTTGCTTTATTCCATTCCTTTATTGCTATGACCCTTCGCCAGAATTTGTGTTAGTTCTCAACTAACACCTGTTTGTGTTTGCCATGTTCCCTGCAGTATGTGTCTCGAATGGGAAAACATACTCCCACGGAGAATCTTGGCACCCTACCTTGCGAGCCTTCGGAGTAGTGGAATGCGTGGTGTGCACGTGTAACTTCACCAAGCAGGAGTGCAAGAAAATTAGCTGCCCAGAGCAACATACATGTAAATATCCTCAGAAAATAGATGGGAAATGCTGTAAAGTCTGTCCAGGTAAGTTCAACAATAACTGGAAACAGAGTATAAAGGAAAGGTGTCGGGCTTTTAAAATGTTTGAGCATAAACTTCCTGCCTAACAGCAGGCACCACAAGGTGTCTGCTTTTCTTTTAGGTTTCGTGTCAACACGTGTTCTAATCAAACTCTGTGTTTTCAATACAAAATGTATGGAACTGCATTTAAATGGCAAACACAACATTTGGTATGAAAAGGTGGCATTTAACCTGGTCTACTGAAAGTTTAAACACACCTCAGCAGAACATGCTGCATCTACAGAAATGCCACCTCTGGAATGCTCAATTTATTTTTATAGCATTTTGGTCATGTGCATTTGACGTTTGTTCCAAATGCATGTCAATCACAGGAAAACAATGTCCATCGACATGAGCCCATTACAGATGTCTGACCTCTTAAGGGTTCTAAGTTCTACCCACAGTCTCACTATCCATTGAAATTAATGAAAAAGCCATTATTGAAGTCTCCTGGATAGTGGTTTGGTCATTGAGGGAGCGCAGCTGCAGGGGTGACTTAGGGAGAAGATGTTCCTTTAGTAATGTGCCCAAGATCAGAAAGGCACACTGAGGAGGGTTTTCCTGGCTAATAAAGGTAATAGTAGGAAGTAAAAAAGGCTGACAGGTTCTCTTGTAAATGTAATGATAATTCATCTTACTTTTTATGACTATAATTAGTTTGTTACAATATAATTATTAAACCAATGTGTTGTTATGCAGTCTTATCAAATCAACACCTAAAAGAGATCAGCTTGCTCTAAAATACCTAAACTACATGTTAATCTTTTAGAAGCCT